>NC_141610.1:52031523-52089023 GCF_047967505.1 Dipteris shenzhenensis | reverse complement strand
TCTGATACCATTCTCTAGGTGCTTGCTTAAGACCATAGAGACTCTTTTTTAGCTTGCAAACTAAATGCTCTTTGCCCTTTTCTTCAAAGCCTTCCGGCTGCACCATGTAGATGTCCTCATGCAAATCCCCATGCAAGAAAGCTGTCTTGACATCCATTTGCATAAGCTCCATATCCTCTACTGCCACTAGTCCAAGCATGCATCTAAGTGTGGTCATCTTCACAACCGGAGAGAATATCTCATCAAAGTCCACACCCTTCTCTTGCTTGAACCCTTTAGTAACCAATCGGGCCTTGTACCTAGGCACATCATCACCTGTGACCTTCATTTTGTAGACCCATTTACATGGCAATGCTTTACCCATTTACATGGCAATGCTTTCTTTCCATGTGGCAAAGAAACCAAGTCCCAAGTCTTATTCTTCATAAGTGAACTCATCTCTGATTGCATAGCATACTCCCACTTGCGTTGATCCTCACGCATCATAGCCTCTCTGTAGCAAGAAGGCTCCCCGCAATCAGTAAGCATCACATAGTCTACCCCTGGAACAAACCTATCAGGCGGTCTAGACACTCTAGATGATCTTCTCAAGGGCATTTCAGCTTGCTGTCCCACTTGCATATCAGCGACATTTGGCTCATCATTTCCACCAATAGATGATCCATCATCTACCCTTGATTGTATACCTGTGGGAGTACTTGGTGGTACCATTTCTTGCACATTTGGTGCATGGACAGCTTGCTGTCTATCAACATAGGCAGGTGGATTCACATCCTGGAAAGTGATTCTCCTCATTTCCACATCCCTCATGGGTGCCTTATGCATCTTCTTCTCATTGAAGACCACATCATGGCTGCGTATGACCTTCTTTGCTTCTGGATCCCAGAGACGATAGCCCATCTCTCCACTTTCACCATAACCCAGAAAGATGCATTTCCTAGACTTAGGATCTAGCTTCTTTCGAAGCTCTTTTGGCACATGTGCATATGCCTCACACCCAAATATACGCAAATGAGAGTAAGAGGGCTTCTTGCCACTCCATGCCTCTTCAGGAATACCACCATCCAAACTCTTACTAGGTGATCTATTAATCACATGCACTGCAGTCTTCATTGCCTCAGCCCAAAAACCACCAGAAAGACTTGCATTGTGAAGCATGCATTGCAACCTTTCTTGAATGGTACGGTTCATCTTTTCTGCAACTGGATTTTGCTTTGGAGTATGAGGGGATGTAAGCTCCCTCTTAATCCCACGAGTATCACAGAAATGCTGAAAGTCATGAGAGAGATACTCTCCACCATTGTCAGTCCGTAGGCATTTAAGCGTTCTACCTGACTGATTCTCAACCAAGGCCAGCCATTTTTGAAATACTTGGAACACATCACTCTTCCGAGCTATAGCATAAGCCCACACTTTCCTAGTTGCATCATCAATGAATGTCACATAGTATTCAGCCCCGCCTAATGACCGTGTAGGCATGGGACCACATACGTCTGAATGCACCAAATCAAGCATTTCAAACTCTTTCTTTCCCCTTCTTTTATGGGCTGATTTAGTCTGCTTCCCATAGAGACAGTGCTCACAAAATTCAAAATCAGAGAAACTCAAATGCGGTACATAACCCAAACGGCATAAGAGTTTCATTCCATTCTGGCTCATGTGCCCCAACCTGCAATGCCACAAAGAAGTGCTTGGCTGCTCGGTTATTGCAACAACATGATCAAATACCCCTGATACATGTAAGGGATACAAAGTCCCACACTTGGCACCCCTGGCCAAAAGCATAGAGCCCTTTTGAATTTTCCAACTTTGAAAGCCAAGTGGTGTGAAAACCAGCATCATCTAGCTGACCCACTGAAATAAGACTCTTGGTCAGCTTAGGCACATGTCTCACATGTTTCAAAACAAATGCAGACCCATTTGCAAAAGAAAACTTTATGTCACCTGCTCCCACTATGTCACATGCATAGTCATTTCCAAGATGCACACAACCTATCTTTCCACTATCATAAGTGGAGAACCATTCCCTATGAGGAGTAACATGGAATGAAGCACCAGAATCCAAAATCCAATCCTGGGAATATGCATCATCTGAAGTGGTAAGTAACTCTGCAGATAAACTAGACATGAAGAGAACATCATTGTCACTATCATGTGTGACTGCATTGATCTCCTCGATCTTCACTTTTCCTTTGTCCTCCCTTGGACTCTCTTCCTTTTGATTTGCACCCCAATTTGCATTCTTTTTCTTATCCTTTTGCTCTCTTTTCAGTTGTAGCAATCCTTTTTCATATGGCCCTTCTTGCCACGATGGTAACACTCAATGTTCCGTGCCTTGGATTTGCTACGAGACTTCCCTCTTTCTTGGGACTCCCCCCTGAACTGTGATCTGCCCCTTTGCACATTTAAGGCTGCATCCTGCTTGTTGCCATCCATAGACTTCCGTCTAATCTCCTCGGCCAACAAGCTACCCACAACATCATCAAATTTCAGTACTCCACCAGGTGCAGAGTTACTGACAGCTGTACGGAAGGTATCCCATGAGGATGGCAATGAACATAAGAGAAATATTGCCTTAGTCTCCGCATCAAAATTCATCTTCTGAGCCTGAAGCTGGCTGAAAATAATATTGAATTCATTCAAGTGAGAAGCAATGGAGACCCCTTCCTTCATTTGCAGCTCAAACAACCTCTTCATGAGGTAAACTTTATTAGAGGTAGTTTCCTTCTCATAAGTGGCACACAGTTTCTTCCACAAATCTTCTGTAGTCTGCTCATTTACTACTGTGAAATAAACTGACTCTGCAAGATGAAGTCTAATAGTAGACTTTGCTAATGCATCCAACTCATTCCAATCATCCTCAGACATATCCGCAGGCTTAGCTTCAATACCTGCCAAGGGTTTAATCTGCTTCTTTTGAATAAGCACATCCCTTATTTGTTCTTTCCACAAAGAAAAGTTTGTCCCATCAAACTTTTTAATGCTGAAAAACTCCTTTTCAGACATGGAAGAGGATGCCATGATGCAAATAAAGCAAAATCCCAAATGCTAGTGCCTGCAAGAGAGGATCACACCAAATACTAGGTGCACCCAAATGTGTATGCCACAATAGAGTGAAATATCACCAAAATTCAAAGCTCAAAGCATCTGACTCATGTGCATATACTATGCATCCATATGAGCAAATCTGGCCCAAAAGAAAATGCCAATAAGTACCAAATGACTCAAGCATAAACACTGTCCACTGGCATATGCATCAATAATGTCTCATCCAAGAGAGCATAGCACTATCAGTGCATCACCTGCAATGTTTCAAAGCTGTCCCTCAGCTTAAAATAGCATCCATGTGCAAAGCCTCCATAAAAATAGCATCCCACAAGGCAATTTGGGCCTATCAGTGCATCCAACAAGGACCGCAATGCATCCAAATGGCCTATAAATCATCCACTGCAACCCAATGCATACCACGAATGAGCGCACACTGCTCAACTGCAACCAGAGTGATCTGCATAAGGTATGCTCAAGAAATCATAGTCCCACGGTAATGAGCGCTACTGAAAATAGGACCTGAGATGCTTCAAAACATGGGCGCCATCGCATAATTGGACTCAGCAAGAAAATCTGCAAATATCTCTCTTCTGCCAGAAGTCCAAAATCCCAACCGATGAGTGAGAAATGGGAGTCAACACTTATCCACTGCCATGTGGCATAATCTAAGGTTTCAAAACCTTAGTATGAAAAATGCATAACAGAGAGACGAAATCGAATACACAGAGATTTATAACTCTAAAAATCCTCCACCGAATCATGCAAGAACTGATAGGTAGGGGTTTTTGGGCATCCGGAACGCAATGGGACAGACGGTTTTGGAAACCGTGGTCTCAATCACTGGGTCCAACACACGGACTGAAAAACGTTTTTGGAAACAGAGCTATCTGTAAACTCCACCGGAGTGCAAATGATGAGCAACATAGAAGTTTTAGGACCTCCTGAGTCCACCGGAACTGACAGATCTGCAAATGGTTGCTCTAAACTTGAGTTCCAACACCCGGGCAAAAAACGCAGGAACTGACACAGTGACTCAGAAATCCAATGAAATGATCCCAGATTCAAGAATGAAGGTGTTTCCAGGCTCCTGAAGTAATGTGGACACCAAAAGCAAGCAATAGTTGCCTCTACAAGTCAATATGGAGTCTCTGTCATCGAACGGAACAGGGAAAAGCTCAAAAAACGACTTTTTTCTTTGAAAGCTCTTAACAGGCTCTCAAAACCACTTCGCAAAGCCAAAGTGACTTTTCCAAAGGTTCCTCCAAGGTCTCTGCACACTCGGATGCAAGTAAAGTCACCCACAAAGCTTCCCACAGAGCTTCTCCTTCCTCCCACAGAGCTGCTGAGCTTCAAAGCATTCACGCACGCTCAGCTAGATCACCCGGGCTCTGATACCAGTTGAGAGTGCTCTCAACGGAAGCAAGAACGGAAGAGGGAGAGAGAGCGAGAGAGAGAGACAGAGAGCCACACAAGTTTTGGTGGGTGCAGAACCACCCTAATCTTCTTTTTCATTCATTTATATATGTGTTTGAGTATTGTACATAACTGGGGTTAAGGCACAGTGACCTTTAACCCCCACAAGGTTCAGGGTAGAGTACATGGTGGAGAACTCGTCTCCCTCGTAGATTATGGAGGTTAAGGGTTGAGGAACTAGGGTTTAGGGGGAGCATAGGAGTGGGAGAGGAAGAAGGTGTAAGAGCATGGGGGAAAGAAGAGAGAGGCGGGAGGAGGAGGAGGAGGAGGAGGAGGAGGAGGAGGGAGGAGGAGAGGGAGAGGATGGGTTGCCAGGTTGGAGGGGAGGGGAGGAATTACAAGGTTAGGACATGCTGTTGGACGTGGAGTGCAAGGTTTACTAGAGCTATTGTCTTGGTCATTCTGTTGAGAACTTTCTTTAGTATCGTGGAGTTCTTGTTTTATCATTGCTTGGTATGGATTGATTTCTTAAACTTGCCGCCATGTTTGGGAGGGTCCGCTGAGAAGTTTGCTCGTGCTTTGGGTAAGGTTTAATGGTACCACCTATGGCTAGATCAGCATTTGCTATCAAGAAAGTTTAGATACTTTGGGATTGTGCTCAAGAGATTCCCAATTTCATTGTTGAGACTCAACTAGAGGAGGATGTGGTGCTTGCTTAATAGGTCCATCGTGGGCCATTTAGATTCATGCTTTATCTAAGGAGGCCGACCACTTCTTTGCATGAAACTATCCATTAAAGGTGCAAAATTTGGCTCTTGCGCATGGGGGCAGGATGAAAGATGGACCTTCAAATGGATTTGAATCATTATGTGCTCCTGCATGCGACATGCAAATGTTTGAGGTTCCTCTAGCCAAACCGGCAAAGATGCATCAATTAAATCTCAAGAGGAAGCACTGGAAGGTGATAGGGAAAAGGTTGGAAGACATTGTGAAAGAAGGGTAAGCTAAACCTTTAGAGGGGGGTGAGTTGCAGCAGGGCATCAAAGAGATATCTCCACTACTGGTCACGAGGTTGCATGCTTGACACAGCTTGATGACTGTGAAGGAACCACACAAGAAGCTCCAAAAGTGCATAATGAAACACAAGAGGAAGAAATGCCCAAGGCCAATCACAAGAAGTGGTTCTATGAAGAAAAGTTGTATACCAAGCAGGGAGTAGAACCGGATTAAAACTCATGACACTATGAGGAGTGTCTAAAAGGATCAAAGATGCAGTGAGGAATCTAGCTAGAGGTAAACAAAATAGGTTTTATTTTTTGCAAGATGCTTATAAAGCCTTTGTACAATAATAATCAAGCAAGTGACGTGTTGGTGAATAGCAAGAGTATCTATGTTTCTATCTTATCTTGGAATATTTGTACCATTGTAATCAAAGAAAAGTCTCCTATGGTAGTGTTGCTTCACGAGCTCAAATCTGGAGGGCAAAATAGTCTATGGTTTCAGTTGTTCTTGTGAAAGGTGTCATTAGTTCCAAGGAGCTTTTTCGTGATTGGTGCAGCTTTAGTTGTTGCTATTTTGATATCTAGTTTTGAGTTTAATATTGCTATTTTGATATCTAGGGTGTAGCTTTAGTTGTTGCTATTTTGATATCTAGGTTTGAATTTAATGTTGCTATTTTGATATCCAAGTTTTAGTTTAATGTTGCTAAGGTGCAACTTTGGTATTGCTATTTCGATATCCGGTTTGAGTTTAATGTTGCTAGTACATATGCTTCGAATAACCTTGTTGAGAGAAGTGAGTGCTATAGAGAATTCAAGTCAGAGATGTCACCCGTAAAGAGTTATTGGGAGGGGATATGATAAAATGTATGTAGGATTGCTCTCATTCTGGGAGGGGGCAAGCAAGAACTAAACAAGAGTTGTGGGGTGTCTTGATTAGATTAGGGCCAAATGGTGGCATTGTAGAGAGGGCATCGAGAAACCCTACACCAGGTGGGATGCAACCATCAGGGGGTGGTTGGTGTGGCTAAAGAATGGGACCAACATTGTCATATGTAGGACAATGAAGGCTGGGGGACTACTCTTGTAGATCATGGATGGACCCAAAAATATGATTCAATTGACTCTGACAAACTCCCATCTCTCCACTCTCTTGGTGGAATTGAGGATGTGTGATTTGTGCTAAGGAACTTATGAAGGTCAAGCAAGAAAGGGTTCAAAGCAGACAATTATGGTTGGTGATTGCCCTCTGAATTCTTTTTCCACATGGTAAAGGAAGTAGCTCGGGGAATCTATAGATTGTGTATAGAACCATAATGGGAACCTGATCAATGAAATTATGGCACATTGCCGAAGTGCCATCATGGGATCTCTAGGTGATGTAGAGCTATAATGAAAACATAAAGTGCAAGAAATATTAGCCAATGTGGATGTTCGAGTCTGGGAAGTGCAAAGCAACAGTTGGCTAGGCCATTTATTCTTGAGGAGTTGTGGGATGCAGCTAATGCCATGAAGAAGGACAGGTCATCAGGACAAGATGGTCTAACAGTTGAATTTCTTGTGGCCTTTTGAGACACCCTTCAGTGGGACTTAGTGGCAATGAAAAATGAAGCCATGTGCAATGGCTTCATGTTCAAGGATGTCAATGCTAGCCTAGCTAAGCTCTTCCCCAGGTGTCAAAACAGGGTTGGAGTGGGCAACCAGAGGCCTATCACAATGCTAAACACTTCATACAAGGTACCTGTGAATGGTAGGGCCATTCTAATTAGATATATATTTACATGTAGGTAGTCAATCATGGGTAAAATGGCCTCATTAAAGCTAGGGATCTGTTTGAGAATATCTTAAATGTTTCTATGACCCTAGACTATGCTTGTACTATTGGCCAGCAATGCTTATTGTTTAGGTTTTGAGTTAGGTAAGACCTATTCCAGGATTAGATGGGATTTCATTTGTGTAGTCTTGGACCTAGGGTTTGGGTCCATTTTTGTGAAGATGGTTGACCCCTTGTTTGGGTATGCCTTTATGTTGCATGAATGGTGGGGTAGTGGGCCGTTTCGACCTTCACAAATCAGTCAGGTAAGGATGCCCACTAGCCCTACTATTGTTTTCCTTGTGCACTATGCCATTAATTAACCTGATAAAAGAGGGTGTTGAGGAGGGCTCAATTAGAGGAGTTGCATTGTAATGATATAGTTGCTGTTTTATAGGAACCTCAGCAAAATGTGGCAAACATGTTTGATGCCTTCTAAAGGTTTTGTGAGGTCTCTGGTCCTGAATGTAGTTGGTCAAAAAACCTTTGTCTAGAGAGTGACTCAGGGACCCATCCCTTGATGGCAAAGGACTTACTGGTCAAGTGGGTCCGGGGGGGAAGTGATTTGATATTCAAGTGCCCTTTGGGACTTGAACTTTCTCTTAACCAATTATTGATTAGTTTATGGAGAAAATTAAGCAAAAACTATGTCATTGGCATGGATTGAGTGTAGTATGGAATGCGAGGACTATAGGCATCTAGCACATTTTGGTTTCCACGACCACGTATATAATTACAGTGTAGAGTTTTAAGAAAATCCATTAGTTGAAGGTTGAGAGAAGGCTTCATTCCTTTTATGGATTGAATATGGCAGCAAGTGTCATATGCCCTCTATCCCTTGGGAGGTACTTAAAGAACCTAAACTAAAAGGAGATTTGGATTTTATTAGATGTAAATCTAAGGAATGTTTCTTTATTGTGCAAATGGCTCCCTTGATTGCTCAAGTGTCAGGCTCCTTGAGTTTGGTTAAATGGTTTGTCGAGAATGGTAAAGGTTATGGTGTGGGTTTGTAGCACAATCTGTCCTAGCATGATAGGGTCTGCTCTTGTTTTTTCCTATGCTCATACCTAATTGCTGGGTTGGTAGAGGCATGGAAAATATGTTGTCTATTGGTAGCCTAGAAAGGAAGGAGAGAAATGAAATGTTAACCCTGGTTTCCCTTTGTGTGCTCTACAAATTGCCAAGATTTTCCACATAATTGTTTATTATAACATATTCAAAATAGACAATTATATATAATATATGCAAAACAAACAATTATCCATCATAGAAAATATAATATTCATCTAAAAAGCTTGAAGAAAAGACCCCAACCATCGATATAACTGGACTTGAAATCTCGATCGTTGAGACTACAATCAATACAAAATGTCAATAGAGGATCGTGTCGATAAAAACATTGATAAATTTCTCCTAGCTTCCTTCACTCCCTAGTCCTCTTTATTTTTCCTTTCCTTGTCTCTGATTTCTTCTCTCCTTTTCTCCCTCTTTCCATTTCTCTTCTTTTGTTTGAATGCTTTTTCCCTTTCTTCCTTCTCTCCCCTCGTGTCTTCTTTCCTCTTCCCTCCTCCTCTTTCTTTCCCTTTTCCTCTTTTTTAATCTTCTTCTCATTATCTCCTACATCCTACTTCTTTTCTCCTTCTCTCTTTCTCTTCCTTTGCTCTCTTTTTTTACTTCTTCTTCTTCTCTTAATTAGAAGTTGGGTGCAAAGAATAGAAGCTAGGATGGTATTGTTGGGATATCTCAAGGTGTATGCCTCAGGCACACCTTATGTTTCTATGTGTGAGTGCTAGAGGCACAGTTAGGTGCCCACAAGCACAGTTAGGTGGTGGAAAGCCACATAGGATGATTGAGAGAATCTAGGAGCAGATTGAGGAGATGATTGTGGAGCTCTGAAGTCATCAGTGATGTCAGTGAGCATGTATGAGGTGCCTACTTAAGGACCTCACTCTTCTTCATTCTACAAGCAAGTAATGCAAGTATTCTGAGTTTGTGTCCACTCTTTGCTTTCCTTTCAGTTTTCCAACATGGTATCAGAGCCATTTGATCCCCCTTGAGCCCATTTCTGCCACATCATCATCTTCTTCTTCATCTTCTTCTTCTGCATTTTCCTCTTTCTTCCCAAAATCTTTGAGAGCTTGGTTCTCCACCTACAGACGACCATTGCCCAAACCCTTTGAGCTGGAAACTCCTCTAGTATGGGCGAACTTCCACCTACAAGCAATTGAAGAAAAAACGTCTGTGGTGGCTGCCATTCTCCAAAAAGCGAATTTCTTCTGTTGCTCAATACTCCCTGCCTGCTCCGCCATTGCCTGAGCCCTCTTAGGAGTAGATGGGCGACCTAAGACGAAGATTTTGAGCCATTTTTAAGGTCATTTGGTTCAATAACGAGGGAGAAATCGTCAAAACTCAGTTTCAGCCTGTAGCAACTCTCCCGGGCAAAAGTGCGCACCATTTCATCCAACCTCTGTGCTGGACCCTCTCTGGTATATGAGCTTTCTTTTGCTTCAGAAATCCCTCTTTTCCTTGCTTTGAAGAGTGAGCTACAAGCCCTCCAAGTTCAGCTTTTCAGTTTTGACAGTTTTGGACAAGTTTTTGAAGGTGATGCTACATAAAATGCTACTCTAGCATTTCTGGTTTTTTGAAGCTTTCAATAACTTCAGTACAAGTGTGGCTTCAGTTTTGTTTTGAATTGCTAGACCTGGTTTTGATTGGAAAGTATTCATTTTAGCCACTTCTATGAAGCATGTAAGAAGAAGCATCATTGATTGAAATTTGGTCACAAGACTTTGCTACATTAAATGCTTATATTTTGAAGCATTTCAGTTGTTATTCTAAGCCCTGTAAGAGAGAAGACACTACCCAATACCTGGGTTAGAGCCTCTCATGGCTTGCTTATGCAAAATATGTGAAAAGCCAAAACATAAAGCAATGTCTTGTTATGCTACAAAGGATGAAAATGTCAACCTGACTTCCTTGTTGAAGATTGCCAAAAAGGAAGCAACTACAAAGCTAGAGATCTACCCTCTCATGGCACTTTTATTTGACTCCAAGTACAAGAAAAAGATGAAGGTCAGATACCTAAGATATGCTTCTCTACACAACTATGGAGATGACAAGATAATTGTTCTCTTGAAGGATATGACTTTCAGATCCACTTGTTCTATCATAGTACCATCTTATAAGGCACTAGACACTGCCCATGTGGTAAGACCTTGCCTTGACATGGATATTTTGCCTCCACAAGATGAGGCATCCCATGAAGATTATGCATTTTAAATCATCTCTATGTATGCTCCAGATCTCTCTTTTTATGTCAAGGTACTCAGCCTGGATAGTCCTCCAAAATGAATGAAAATAAACTATTGTGTTTTGTGTGTTTTGTAAACACCTCTGGTCACCTTATGATGTAGGCCATGTGTATGTTTTGCTCCATGGTACCTCCTGCAGACATTGTGTGCATGTACATGCAGGGGAGATAACCATTGGAAGGTCTTTCTGTATCCCTTTTGTTTAACCTTACACCCATGGGAACCCTTGCTAGCATGAGAACCTAGCCATAGATTTATCCTTGACCACCATGAGATGGCATGAGAAACTATGAGACTAGATGTATCCTTGACATAGCCTGAGGCATTCCCTTGAGGGGGGGTTTGTTGGGATATCTCAAGGTGTATGCCTCAGGCACACCTTATGTTTCTATGTGTGAGTGCTAGAGGCACAGTTAGGTGCCCACAAGCACAGTTCGGTGGTGGAAAGCCACATAGGATGATTGAGAGAATCTAGGAGCAGATTGAGGAGATGATTGTGGAGCTCTGAAGTCATCAGTGATGTCAGTGAGCATGTATGAGGTGCCTACTTAAGGACCTCACTCTTCTTCATTCTACAAGCAAGTAATGCAAGTATTCTGAGTTTGTGTCCACTCTTTGCTTTCCTTTCAGTTTTCCAACAGGTATAATTCACAAGAAGAAGAAGATCAAGTCTGATGAGAGAGAGAGAGAGAGAGAGAGAGAGAAAGAGAGAGAGAGAGAGAGAGAGGCAATGTATCCAACTACAATGTTTGGATTTCACTTCCACACCACATACTCCAATCGTATGTGTGCAATTTTACAAGAATATGGATTCGGGTCCTTATCCCCTAATCATCTCACCCGCACATCATTGGCTCAGCCTCACATGCTTAGCTAGACCCACACATCGACTCATGTCTTGCTTCCATTACATGAGATCCCCTCCCAATGCCAACATGTGGCACAACATAATGAGGATGATTGCATTCTCATCTTCGATACATACAAGACTACATGTGTGGAGCACATGTGTATACAAGGCGAATGTTACAAACTTGTATTCTTCTCTTCCCCCTAGAAAAGTCATGCCATGTGGTGTTTATAAAATACATACTACATGCATACTCCTTTTATAGTTAGAGGATTCCAGCACACTAATTTTCCTTCTTTTGCACTCTCTAGACCAAAAACTTATCCCAAAAAATACATGACAATAGTCTCTTGATCATCAAGAGATTTTGAATGAAATTTGTCCATGCTTGAGAAAAAAAGCTTGCCAATAATACTTTCTTGTCTCATTGAAGCCCATGGATGGAAGAAAATACTACCCAAAAAATGGTATAAAATGATTAGCTCCAATTTTGGTTGCCCACTGAGCTTAAAAATGGTTGAAATAAGCTAGTCAACCAAAAGGTTGACCAGCCCATGTAACCTTAGAAAGAGAAGATAAGGGGCCAAAAAATAAATCAGCCACATGTCAACTTTTGGAGGCTTTTTCAACCTTAGCAAAGATAAATTTTCCATACACACACACACACACACACACACACACACACACACACACAAAAATTTGATTAGTAAATGTATCTCACACACACAGACACTTATTTCTTTACACACAAACACACACACACATGAATACTTCCCCAACTATGAATTATTCTTTTGTGTACCCCTGTGAAATCTTTCCTTTACACGTTCTTTTTAACCACCCCACATACCAAGCCCACTAATACCTCCTTTAATCCCTTCTCAACCCATGCACTAATTTGCTCCTTACTCCACTTGTGACTTAAACTTCACTTGTGGCTATTTAAAAACAAATTATAATAATTATCTAAGAATCCATATGGTTGTCTTTATTCCTAGGTAAAGCGATAACATGCCGAGAAAAACAAGCATTACCTGTTTACCCAAATGTAACTATGATGTTCTAATACCTAGTTTGTTTGGATAGTGGCAGGTAAGTGGACCTCATCCTTGGTACCTGGATTTCTTGAGGATTTGACATCTTTTTTCAATATTATGTTTGTTAAACTCAAAATTATTAAAAATTCTTAATTTTGATCGAAATTTTTGCAAACTCTAGTTGCATTTTTCAACTTAGATGTTTCGAACATTTTTTCCTTATATGTTTTCCTTTTTTAACTTTTTATCTAATTGATAGAATTAATTGTATGGCTTAATTATCGATGGGGATTTTAAATCTAAACACACACACACGTGTGTGTCCATGCTTGTATATAGTTGCTTTCTTGTTGCAAAGTTCCCTTGCCCTTTTCTTCCTAAATATAAATTTCCCTGTGTATGTTGTAGATGGCAGAAGAATGCATGTAGGTTAATTCACGTCAATAATTGCTTGGTGTTTGCTATGTATGCAAATGTAAGTCACAAAATGGACTACATTGCAAGAAAAATATTGGAAACATATTGTTCAAGGGAGAACTTTGCAGCAGGTGAGAGAGAGCATTCTATTATGTAGGCTACACGGGAAGTGGTGAAAGTAGGAAGTGCACCAGTGGTGATGTAGATGGCATGCATCAATGGTGACGTACACAAAATGAGGCTAGAGAATGCCAATGTTTATCTTCAAGTTTTGTGTAGAGTAGTGATTCCATTTTCCCCATCTCCAATGAGGTGATGATATGCAATATTTTGGCCCATTCAATCTCGGGCATAACTACCCCAACATATGAAAAACCCAACAATTTTGCCTGCTAGGTGGAGAGTGGGAACTCTAAATTGCTCTTGGCTTTATGGGCGCCTCATGGTGGGGAGGTGGGGACTTTGAACCAAAAAGTTATTTCTTTTCAAAGAAATGAAAATTTTATATTAAAATAAACAAGGAGAATCAGAGCAGCGTCATGGAGTGCATCTCTGTACATGTTGAACCACTAAAAAAATGTCTAAAACCTCCAAAATTAAACTGCACTAAAAGTTGTAACCACACTAAAACACTAGCTTATTTGATTGCGTCTAAATACATTGGATTGCAACATCATAAAACAGGCTCCAAAGCGAGAATTCCATGTCATTAATTTTACCTTTTATCTCCCAATAATGCTTGTTTCCATTTGAAGGTAATTACGTGGATCAGATTGATGAAGGCATCGTCTAATATCTTTCCAACAAGACTCAATGACATATCATTTTATTTGATATCATTCCAAAACAAATGATAGCGATTCGCTAGCTTTGCATGGCAAATGGGACAAAAAGGCGAAATTGCTCTCCATTTTACTATTCATAATCTCTCTTCCTACTTTTCCTATTAAGTAGCTACCTCTCTCGTTACCATTATTAACTAATTAACCTAATGTATTTACAATTGATCTAATCTATTCACAATTAACCTAATATCCTAATGAGGCGAAATTGCTCTCCATTTTACTATTTTTAATCGCTCTTCCTACTTTTCCTATTAACTAGCTACCTCTCTTGTTCCCATTATTAACTAATTAACCTAATATATTTATAATTGATCTAATCTATTCACAATTAACCTAATGTCCTAATAAGCCCCTTCACCTCTGCTCTCCTCTACCTCTCGTTGCCGCTCCTCTGCTCAGCCCCTCGCCTCTCCATGTCCTCTTCCTCATCTGTCTCCTCTCTTTCTCGCCCCTGCCTCTCTCCTCCCGCTCCCTCTCCTCTCCTCAACCCCCCTCTCCTCTCTCCTCTTCCTTGCCCCTACCTTTCTCCTCCCGCTCTCTCCCATCTCCTCAGCCCCCCCTCCCTCCTCTCCTCTTCCTGTGCTCCCTCTCCTCAGCTCCCTCTCCCTCAGCTCAACCCCCTCTCTCCCAATCTTCCCTCCCCCCCTCTATATAGGTGCTTGGAAGTTCTGAAACATCAATCAACCAAAGACTTAGCTTAATTTATTTGCACACCCTTCCCCCCCCCCCCCCAAAAAAAGTGAACTTTTTAATTAATGCCCGCTCTTTATGGACTCGGGGGCCCTATTATGTCCTTGGTTGGAAATCGAATGCAATGAGGCACGATAGATAAGAATTGAGTTTGTTTGATGGAGGTGCTTTCGAAGCATTCTTATCCTGAGGGTCGGTTCACACCACCCGCCGGCCCATCGTGCAAAAAAGAAAAACAGGAGCGTGGTCCTTGTTGGTCCAATCACAAAGTTGGACATGGACGTCCTTTAAAAGAAATGATGTCCGGCATGGAAAGGCCGCCCATGGAATGGGTAGAGGGAAAGAGTCTTGGTGAGAAATGCGCTGATTGGAATTTAGACTTGCGTCGACTATCCCAAAGAGTATCTTCCTTCCACTAGGCCAATCACAAGATGTTGCAATTAATGTGGGACTTCTTTTATACGAACGTATACTTGCTCGTGTGAGTCACACCCCTACCCGACCACCCTTCTATTTCCTTCTCTCCTCCCCGGCGGGGCAGGAGTGAGTATGGAGGTGCTACTTTTTGCCAATCCAACCGAACCATGGCGATATTTTGACCCCAAAAGAGTGTTAGACAATGGGAGGATGAAAAAGGGCGGTTCAAAAGGCAAGGCAATCAGCCAATGAGAGCTAGAACTGGAAAGGTGGCCAATCAAAACATTGGATGAGCGGATCATGCCTCGAATTTGTATGAAAGTCAATCACTGAATTAGTTTAAGCCAAAGCGAGAGCGACAGACAGAGCTTTAACGCTGGATTTCTGTTGTCTTAGTCATCGCCTGAAGCACCGGCAGCTCCCCATGCATTCCGCTCGAGCTTTTAGCTGGACGCTGCTAATGTTGTTACTGTCTCAGATGGATTGTCCATAAATTAGGAACGTTGGATTCATGCAGTATTCGAGAGCCCATCAGCCAAGTAATCGTTCTGCCTTTGCGCTCTGTACATAAAAGCCCCCAGGTTCAATCAGGAATCAGGCCAGTTACAGTCCCCTCCAGGAATGGCTTCCCCTTCCGCTCACCTTGGACAAGCCCTCCGCTCGCTGTCTGTTGCGCGGTCGAATTCTCCTGCGACAATTTGCGATGGTAGAGTAAAGACTGGAGCGCGCTTGGTTCAACGCATTAGTGCACTTGCTTCCGGCCTGCGCAAGATCGGTTTGAAGTGTGGAGACAGAGTTGCTATAGCTGCACTGAATAGGTGCGGCTGGAACCATTCTCCAATCCATCGCATGCTCTGCAAATTGTTTCTTTTGGAGTCCCAGCTGGTTCTGAAACCGTATACACGTCTTATGCAGTGATTGTTATTTGGAATGGCTCTTGGCTGTTCCTTGTGCAGGCGGCATTGTTGCCCCGTTGAACTACAGATGGGTCCGTTTTCTTATCCCTCTAGGCGTCGCATTTGTATAATGTTGTAGCTCTTGTATTGTTGATGGAATAATTTTGCCTGTTGTACATCAGAGTGTCCATGAAGCTTGCGAAGCAATGCACCAAATTGACCCAGCTTTCCTGGTAGTCGATCAACATTGTGCCAATTGGGCCTCCGAAATAAAGCTGACGCTTCCCAATATGTCTGTAGTGACTCTTGGTTGCTCCATCGTGGAAGGTATCCGATCATTGGCCACCGATCCCTCTATTGTGTATATTGTTGAATAAGAACTAAAAAATGTTGGGCTGATTTTCACTGAATTATCTCATGTTATTTCCGTTCAAACAGCGCTGGATACAGAGTCTATCATACAGCTTGGAGACCACAAGTTTCGACTCTTCTGGGCTCCAAATGGGATTGCGCTTATTTGTTTTACGTCAGGTTTCGCATCTGTAACTAGCGCTCATGTGCTTATCTCTAATATTAGCACATACAACTTAGAATGGCTCTTGGTCGCTTCAAGTTACACTGTTCACACTGTTTCTTTCTTGAAGAAGTCACATGCGCTAATTTACTGGTCTTCAAAAATGACAATAAAGCCTCTCTTCCCAAAAGTGGACACCGCAAGTATATCCTTTTTCATCACTGGCACATATAGGACATCTTGACGGCACAAATAAGTCCTATAAACGATGACGGTAAAATCGTCCCAACTCTTTTCTAGAATTTGAAGAATAGTCACCGCAAGACACTCTTTTGCTAACAGGAGCATGCTGTTCTTCCTAGAAGTAATGTGCCTAGTATCAAAGCACCAAACTACATCTGAGGCATCACTCACACTGAGTGAAGCAACCTTATGGTTGGCATCACACCTGGCATCATATTTACAGACCAAAAAGTACATATACACTGACATATATGTATACAAGTTTATAGATATATATAGCACGTTTCTCTTTGAAGCTCCTGAAACGCTTTTCTAGAAACGTTTTTGGTAAATTTGCATGTATGCTTTACTATATATATATATTATGTTTTGTGGTCAGAGTTTTGGCTTTTCTAGCATTTAGATGTCATATGTTTGGGATGATTTATGTAGATGTAAATCTTTATGAATACAAAATATCATTTTCATTTAAAAAAAAGTACTTTTACCTTGGTTAAAATCCCACCTCAACTTGGATGATCTATTTAAACACTCAAAAGAGTATTTCATCTTTTGTGAAATGAAACTAATTTGGGGAATGCACATAGCTCTTTCTGAAAAGACGTGATGTTTTGTTTCTGTTTGAGTGAACACGAAACGTATGCAAAATTTAATTTAGTGTCAGCTAGCCTTTAAGCTTACTTGATCGTTTCCATTTTTTACTAGGAAACCATGTGTTTGTGGAGATCATATTGCCAATTTTGTTTCTGAAGATCTGATGCCTTTAGGTAGTTTGACGTAGTGTGGTTAAGTCTTAATGCACATTTAATTTGTGGCATTGATATAGTTGTAGACCTCTGTGGTTGATTTACTGGATTGTTAATTTTTTTTTCTCCGGGCAGTGATTCATATCGGAGTAGGTATCAATGGTTGTATTGTTATCTGCTGTCAACTTTATGGTGCATATATTTTTCAGACATTTGATTTCGAATCATTGGAAATCGGAAACTCAAACTTGTATTGTAATTCCTTTCAATTGTGTTCTTACCGACAATATTGAAATCATTCAGCAATACTCTTTGGTGACGTATTGATGAATGGTTTTGCAGGGACCACGGGAAAGCCAAAAGGTGCAGCCATATCCCACAACGCACTAATCATACAGTCCCTTGCAAAGATTGCAGTAGTCGACTATTCTTGCAATGATGTAAGCGTACTTCTAATCACTAGTTCTTGTTTACATAGCTAGTGGCCCTTGTTTGCAATAGGCCTACACATCATAGTTACCAAGGAATGCAGTTGCCCCTTCCGAGAGCAGGGGAATGCTGTTCCAGGTTTCCTAGGAGACCCGGATCATACGAAATGTGGATGGGGTCTGGAACGCCAGGGAACATTGTAGGGAACGAGGCATTCCAGCTTGTACTGCCTGGTGCTGCCATGCAGGCATGCTTTTTTGCTGGTAATAGTGCTGTTTCGGCACTGCTACTCATCGCATGCCCTCCTTTTAGCCCTCTCTGGCTCTCTTATTCAGTCCTATCTCCTCTCAGCCCTTCCTCTTATCTCCCCTCACTGCGGGGGATCTTATATAGGTCCTAGATCTGGGTCTGTAGGGCAGGAGAGCCACAAACTAGGTCGGGCCAGTCTGTGGGAAGTTGGTTGGCTCATAAACCAGTCAACTGGCCTGTGAGGCAGCCAAAGGAGGTATATATTTGCTCCTTTTGGTTTCTCATCCAATTGTTCATTCTCCATCTCGAGGGTTTCCAATTCATATTCCTGATGCAAAAGAAGCTCCTTCAATTCTTCCTTTTTCACAGGGACTGCTGTCAATCATGCCCTCAACCACTCTTGGGTTTACCTCCTTTAACCTCGAAAGTACCTCCTTAGAACTTCATCTATGTTCGGTCCCTCATGTTCTTCCTGCATTGTCTGAATTTGCTTCTGGAGATATTTGACTATTTATCTCAAGATTCTGTACTTGTTCATATTCTCTATCAATGGAGTCCTTTGCAGAGCACAGTTTTTCAGTGAGAGGCATCTCTTGGCCAAGATTTAGTCTGGTGGGGGCATTCTTTGTCAATTTTGACAAGTCTTTGTTCAACTGAAACATCTCTGGTGCTTCTGCCACCATTCTTCCTAATGTCTTATGACATTTTGGGATCTCCCTGGTACAGTCTAAGGCAAGCATTTAGGAAAATAAGGTAGACAATGCCCATGAAGATGTGTGTGTGTGTGTGTGTGTGTGAGTGAGTGAGAGAGAGAGAGAGAGAGAGAGAGAGAGAGAGATGTATGAACGTCTATGGGAAGCCTTGCGGGCTTTTGAGATAAGGTACAATAAAAAAAAGTAACTCATGATTACACGACCTCCACCAGCTCCCCTTGGCAAGTGAAATTGGTCGACAAAGTACTGTTCGTGAGGTATTGAAAACCATAACCAAGGTCTTGCCAAGGTTGATTGTCAAGTCTCTCTCCCTACAAAACATATCCAGGGCCTCTAGGTGTCTCTGTAGGTCTTGTGCTGAAGAGAATATGAGGATTATATCATTTGCATACAACAATTTCTGTATCGTCAAATCAGCAAGCAGAGATCCCTCACCCCCTTGGCGGTCACTGAAGGTCGTTATCTCATCAAGATAGAGCCCAAAGAGTGTTGGTAAGATGGGGCACTCTTGCTTCGCTCTGATCGTGCTCTCAATCCAGTTTGATAGATCTCTTGGGGCACGTACTCTCCCTTTGGCTGACTCTTATAGCGTTAACACCCCCCAAATCATGACTCTTGGGCTCTGCATCTCCTGAAGTATCTTAATCATATGGGATCGCGGTACTATATCAAAGGCCTTCTGAAAGTTTACAAAGCAAGTGTAGACTTTCTAGGATCTCGATCTCACCTCCTTGATGATGGCCTATAGAGTGAAGATGTGGTAGAGTGCTGTCTCCGGAACCTAGGCTATCCCAAAGGCCGTTGTCCCTGTGCCTCTATATAGGATCTTCTAGTAGTAACCCATAAATCTTGGCCATTATGTGATCAATCATGTGAGTGCGGTAGTTCCCAGTGCCCATGGGGTCCCTACTTTGTGTATCGGCATGATGGTGGTGGTATTCCAAGCGGGGGAAGCCCGGTATACAACATAATTGAATATTTGCACTGAGATCAGGGCCAAGACGTTCTATCCATGTGCAAAGTGCTCAATTTGTAGCCCTTCATTGTCCTAGGCTCTCCGATTGTGGAGCTGACGCAATGCAGCTCGCATATGAAGAGATGGATGTGGTGGGCTTGGATAGGGAGGACATCTCAGGTAGTGCATGGATCAAGACGTCATAGAGCGATGTCGTGTATGTGTGCTAGGTAGCTGGGTCCGTAATGTGGATAGGTGGCTTCCCATGAGAGAGAAGCCCCATGCAATAGTGGAGTCCCCTCCTCGGAAAGAGCAAATCACATCATCCATCCTATGGGAGACGAAAGCCCACCTCTTATGGCATGTAAGATGGTGTAATATCCGCTGTGCCTTGGACGTCGTTAAGTGCCCCAGAGCCTGCTCATGTATAAGGTGAGATCTAATCTCTCGGCACTGAGTATCAAACCATGGGTTATGGGGGCATCTTCCTAGTTGGGGAACGTGCCGTGAACGAGTCGTAGGGAATGATTTGGTGGCAGCATCCTAAACTATTGATACAAGGGTGGCTTAGGCATGGGCGAGGTCTACATCATCTCCAAAAGAGGTTAGCAGCTCATGAGACAGGTAGCTCACATAGATCGCATCAAGGGCATGATCAAATTGTATCGGGACACATAGATGGGGATAGGAGGATCGCGTCCTATGTCTAGCATGTTAGTCAAGCAAGAGGTCCATTGGAGGTGATTTACCACCTTTGCTCGCATCCGTGGATCAGCCTTGTAAATGGTGGCACACGGAGGCGTGCGCATTGGCGCAAATGTAGATGGATGATGATAGACACCCTTCGTTGCGTAATGTCCTTGGGGCTGCCTGATAGTGTAGGGGATATGGTTGGGAGCCCTCCGGATTCTGTCCAGCACGTAGAGGATGTAGGGGCCAGGGGAGATTCCACTTGGATGGTTGCATGGCTAATAGAGGGAGAAGACGGCTTCTCCATTGACCAAGCCTCCCTAGCATATAGGATTTAGGGCCAGCATGTTCTTAGGATAGAGGCACACAATGCGACTCCTCCCACTTGCCTATGCCATCTGCCTTCTCTACAGGACAGAGTTTGGGATAAGGGTGTCCAGAATCACTGCTTGGAACATCTGGGCCGCTTGCTACAGTTTTGTGATGGGAGGGCATTAGGCTCCCCTTGTAGCCACCCTAGTCGCCATGTGGCAGGATATCATCTATAACGTGCACGCCATATGGGAGTGCAGGACTCTAGGTTCTAGAGCGACTGCCCAAAGGCGGGAGGGTTTTGCAAGGCTTGGCTTGCAGATATCTTTTATATCATTACCACGAGAGGTATTTGCTGGTTGTATATACCTCCTCCCTGGCAGTTAGCTCCTATTCCAGATATTCCCAAGGCAGTGTGCTTGGTTCTCCGGAAATAGGCAGGTTTTTCCTAATAGCGAGTGTGTTTTCTCTCTTTTCCCCATGATCAGTGCCTTGTGGATTGTTGCTTTGGATGGTTGATTCTACAGTAGCAAGTATCACCCCTCCAACGTGGATAATGGCGCAGCTGTTTGAACAGCTTGTTGGAGCAGGAAAGCAGTGTGTTGGAGCAGCTTATTTAGAGTAGAGAATGCTGTTGGTTATGGAGCAAGAACCAGCACGATTTTGAAGAGGCTATTGGAAGGTGATTTGAAGCATGTACTGAAGGTGATTTTGGAGCTGCTGTTGGAGAAGGTACTAAAGGCGATTTGGAGCAGAAAATGGTGTGATTTCTGAGCAGATGTTGGCACAGATCCTGAACAGGTGTTGGCACAGATTCTATAGAAGATGGCGTGATTTTCTTGAGCTGTATGTGACCTTGGAGCTTGGGCTGCTAGCAAGCCGGGCTGAGGGTAGAAAGGAGCTGAATGGTGTGAGCAGGACAACCAGGAAGCAGATTGTTGGCGCGATTCTTGAAGCAGGTTTTGGTGCGATTTTGGGTGGCTTAGGCATGGGCGAGGTCTACATCATCTCCAATGGAGGTCGGTAGCTCATGAGATAGGTGGCTCATATAAAGGGCATTATCAGAGTGTATTTGGACATGGATGGGGACAAGACTCGTCCTATGTTTGGAATGCTAGTTGAGATGCTGAATGGTAGGTAGGAGTGCAACAGGTTCCATTGGAGGCGATTTACTTCTTTTGGTTGCGTCTGTGGACCGGATGGTGGCATACAGAGGCCTGCCCATTGGCTCGTGGTTGGAGCAGATGCGTATGGATGGTAGATGCATTCGTTGTGCAGATAGTGTTGGAGACGATCCCGCATTGTCTTTGGGGCTGCATGATAGCGCAGAGGGTATGGTTGGGAGCCTTCGGGATTCTGTCCAGCATGTAGAGGATGCAGCAAGATTTCACTTGGGTGATGGTAGTGTGGCCGACAGAGGGAGGACACGCCTTCTCCATCAAGCAAGCCTCCTAGCCTACATGATCTAGGGCCATCGCGTTGTTAGGATAGAGTCGTATGATGTGACTCCTCCCACTCGCCTACGCCACCTGCCTTCTCTAGAGGACAGGGTTTGGGAGACGGGTGTCCAGCATCACTACTTGTAACATCTGGGTTGCTCGCTGCAGTTTTGTGATGGAAGGCCATCAGGCCCCCCTGGCAGCCACCCTCCTGGTCACTATTTGGCAGGATATCATCTACAACCTGCACGCCATATGGGAGCGTGGGACTCTAGGTTCTAGAGCAACTGCCCGAAGACGGGAGGGTTTTTGCAAGGCTTGGCTTGCAAGTATCTTTTATATCATTACCGCGAGAGGTATTTGCTGGCTGTATACATCTCCTCCCTGGCAGTTAGTCCTTGTTCCAGAGATCCCCTAGGCAGTGTGCTGGGTTCTCCGGAAAAAGGCAGGTCTTTCCCTATAGCCCGTGTCTTTTTTCTCTTTCCCCCATGACCTGTGCCTTGTGGATTGCTGATTTCTATGTGTTGATTCTCAATTTCTAATAGAAGGATCTTTTCTCTGGAAAAAAGAGAGTACAGCAAGTGTACTATCCTAGCATCTGGCCACAGCAGCAGCAAGTATTACCCCTCCAGCGTGGATAGTGGTGCAGCTGTTTGAGCAGCCTATTGGAGCAGGAAATCGGTGTGTTGGAGTAGCTTATGCAGTCAGTATGAAGTAGGAACTGGCACGATTTTGAAGAGGCTGGTGGAACAGGTGCTGAAGGTGATTTGGAGCATGTACTGAAGGCGATTTTGGAGCTGCTGTTGGAGAAGGTACTGAAGGTGATTTGGAGCAGAAAATGGCGCGATTTCTGAGCAGATGTTGGCACAGATCCTGAGCAGGTGTTGGCACAGATTCTGGAGCAGGGCTGTACATGACCTTGGCACTTGGGCTGCTAGCAGGTGGGGCTGAGGGTAGAAAGGAGCTGAATGGTGCGACCAGGATGATCAGGACGACCAGGAAGCAGCTTGTTGGTGGGATTCTTGAAACAGGTTTTGACGTGATTTTGGAGCAGCTTCTTGGCGCGAGACTATCACAGGTGCTGAGGGGGCTGAAGGGAGGCGGGTGGGCTGAGAGAGAGAGAGAGAGAGAGAGAGAGAGAGAGAGAGAGTAATGGCTGCTCTTTAATATATGCAGGTTTATCTTCACACTTCACCTTTGTGTCATATTGGTGGAATTTCATCGGCTCATGCCATGATAATGGCAGGAGGGTGCCATGTTTTCCAGCCGAAATTCCAAACTCTAGAGGTGGTTGAAGCAATAAGACAATATAAAGTTACAGCCATGATTACTGTACCAGCCATGCTAAAAGACCTTACGTCCTTCATCTCATTGAGGTGATGAGTTAACGTTCCCTTAAAAAAAAAATTCTTCTTTTGAGAGCGTTGTTATTTCATCACTTTGACACCCTCAGATAGGAAGGAGTTCTGCTTGTGGCTTCCATATGTGTAAACCCTGCTTTCTGTAAAACATGGCCTACACGAGGACACAATCTAAATGTGCAAATCCTATCCATAGTATTATATCAAAGTGAACGAAGAAGCTGCGTACATAACTATGTTTTTTGTAATGTCTCTATCATATGTTCTTTTTACAATTCCTATAGTGTACTCTTTCCCGAAAGGTAATGATATATTGTAAGATAGCAGGTCTTATAAAGGTAAATAAGAGAGCTGTTGACCTATATTTTATGCCTCTTTTGGCTTATCTAGCATAATTAGAAGGTATACAAAAACCTTTAGGGAGATATGTAAGGGTACCTTTTAGCATCACCTTCTCACTTTATTTATAGCGATGCTTGTATGTAGTGGTTAGTTAGGTGGCATGGCGAGACTTTGTAGTTAGTTTTCCTAGGCATCACGCATCATGATCTAACAGAGCTATCTTCATTTAGGGTTTCATGCTCAGATGGGCGATTGTACTCACCACCGCAAGTTGAGGTGCTTGTTCTCTCAGGAAAAGATCATCGACAAGGGATGATGATAGAGAAAATGGCACAAGGCAAGATCGTCCACATGGACAGGTAGACCTAGGATCCAACTCATTCACCCAAGAGGTCAAAAGGCTACAGTTCACTAGCTACACATTGCAGATCAGCCTCAGAGAGAGACATATCAAATCTATCGCATGCTGCTTCCCCGACTCAAGAGTGTGTGAAAGAGACACACAAGACAAGACGAGTCTATCTGTATGTACTTTTTTAAGGTTTATAGTATCCCTCATGACATGCTATTTGCCACATGGTAGGTTAAAAAAACATACTGACCCTTTCATTGTATCTGCAACTACCCTAGCTGACCATTGGCTGTTCCAAAAACTGTCTCTCAAGTACTTCAACATAAGTGTTAATTTTTAAGACTCTCCCTTAATGCTTAGTTTCATATCCTATAGCCCAAGTGTAGTCTTGCACCACTCAAACTGCTTGCCTCCCATTGGCTTTGCGAAGATATTAACTAGCTCTTGACTAGTGGTGCAAAAATGAGATCCACTTCTGTTGTTTCTTTTCCCTTATGAAGTGATACTGCACTTCAATGTGTTTCATCTTGAAGTGATATTGCACTTCAATGTGTTTCATGTGGACATAAAACACTAGACTTTTAGCAAGGCACACGCAGCTTCTATTATCACATGACATTTTCAGTTTTTGCATCCCAATTTCCCTACGTAGAAGCCTCATCCATACGGCTTAACATATACTTATGCTTGCTACTTCATACTTTCTCCCAGTAGAAGATAATGAGCTGTTTGTTGGCTTTTACAACTGGAAGTTACTCCGCTTGAACCCAATGTTCTCCCCCTCTGTCAAAGATGGGGAGGCTGTTGGGTGTTTCTTACTAAGCCATGAAACAACACCTTGTTGTTGAGCGTCTAGTGGCCCAATGGCATGCCCAATCTAGATCACATAATCCAAACAGCTCCACACCTATGCTATACATGATTCGGTATGTGTGTGCACCTTTCAAGTAGCTGAGTCCTCGTAACCTTGCTTTCCAGTGATTTTCCCTTGGTTTCAAGATTATTATCAGAATAGTCCAATGGCAAAAGAATAGTCTGGTTAGGTAGAGTAAGCTTCCAACCATTTGCCAATACCTTCATCTCTCTCTCTCTCTCTCTCTCTCTCTCTCTCTCTCTCTCTACATATATATATATATATATATATATAGTATCACACAGTCATACTTCTCTTGTGATATGAGAATATTATCATGTCTATGCTTGACCTCTATGCCAAGGAAGTAGTGGACAACATACAGAAACTCTCAGCTGTTTGTACTATTTTCTGTCCAGCATGCAGCCTGAGGCAAGCAAAATTTACAATTTTTATAAGAAATTTCTGCATTTATTGCATATTCAGACCTGCTTATGCATAAAAACTATTTCCTCCACAAGATAGAGATTGGATGTCAGCAGCCCTTCCCCTAAATCTTTCTGCACATATTTAGAATGTTTGTTTTTCAGGGAGGGATTTATTCGAGGTGATGTCTGATTCCCCTAAGACTGCCTCTTCTGTTTTGGTGACTAGCCCCATATCCCTTAGTTATAGAAGGATTTTGCTTATTCCATTTTAATCCAGTCGAGAAAGACAAGAGAACCACCTCCATCTTCATCAGATTCCCTAGACCTCCTATTCCAGAGCACCACCGATTACACTTTTAATTGATGTGCCAAGTTTGGATTCATTAATATTTACACCCCCAACAATAGGGGGAAAATGATCCTATTATGGAAGGAGTTACTCTCTTTGGCCACCTGTTTTGGTTCCATGTGGTGGAGTTTCCCACAGCTGAAAGAGAGGAAAGGGAAGGTGGCATTCATTCTCTTAAGAGAGCTGCTTGGGATGCATTGATTTTTCAGTTTCAGCATTTGTTGGCTTGATGATATCTTTCATGCTGATCACCCATCTTATTTGGGAGACCATTACATGCTTGGGTTCACGATCGCCTTGCATATGGGCTTATTAGCAGCACTTCTGGAACGAAGGACCATGCAAGTGAGTCTTTTCGGAGGGGTAGAGTCTATAAAAACCTTTTCTTCGCTTTTGGTCTTTGCATGGCCAAAAAAGTGTTTTCAAGTTGATTGACTTTGAGGATATTTTGCAATCAGATCCAAAGACCGTCTTGCAGATTGCTACAGATTACTATGAATACACTTGATACAGATAATGCTAGAATGAGGGCTTGGCAAACTGTTTCCTTGTTGGTGACTCCAAATATGAAGATCTCATTTAATGCACTTTTTACCAATACAACATTGAGGACTGCTTTATCTGCTTTGCTTAAGGGCAAATGCTATGTTTTTGGACATCTTTGTACAAGCCCTCTATCACTCCTCCTGCTCACTATGCTTCTGCCCTCCCTCTCCCTCGCCATAGCTTCCTTCTGCCCCTCTTCTCTTCTCCCGCTCCCTTTCCACCTTGTCCCTCGCCCCTTTTGCTCCCTATCCACCCTGTTCTAGTTCGTTTCCCAGGCGCCTTTGTGCATTTGCAGGTCGTCATTGCCTGTTTTGCAGATCGCGTTGGAGCTGGATCTCGCTGGAGTTTGTCTGCACCAGTTTGGGGACAGATAGTTCTAGAGTTCACAAAATGAACCAGTAGGAGGGAAGGAAAAGCAATGGAAGAGGGGCACGGTGGAAGAAGTGGCTGAGCGGCCCAAACAGCCAGTGCAAGGGTTCTGTTGATCATGAACCTCCACATGTCGCAACAGAATATGTTTCTCCAAAAACCACTCCTTTCCATCCAAGCCAATCTGGTTCACAGGCCACCCCAACCTAAAGGAGAAAAGTCTGAAGCCTCCTATCGAGCAACCATATGACCTGACTCTAACAAGATGCTTCATATAGACTGGAATGCCCCATGCACTTGCAACACTCATCTCACTTTTGACAAAACACGGTGGATCGCTCTAGAGTGAATATACACTATTGGTTTCCACTTTTTAACTTTTAAGGGATCCCTAATTCTCTTGATCATGGGGGATGATGCATCTACTCATCAATCTCATAGGCTGCTTTGGCCTTTTATCTTTCTTTTTTGGACCTGACAGAATGCCTCAACAAATGATATATATATATATAGAGAGAGAGAGAGAGAGAGAGAGAGAGAGAGATCATAGTACATGTCCACTATAAACCTAAGCAGCCATCCTGGCATCATCATCTTCATGTGGAGACACAGTCTGATCCAATACAATACAATAGGCATATAAAACATCAAGATGCACTCGATTGCAGACTAGGCAGTGCAGGTAGGAAGCCAGTAATGGATTGCTGTCTGCTCTTTGGATGAGTAACCTGTCGTGCCCTGAAAATAGAACCCCCAAGTATGTGTATGATGAAATGATCTCAACTGATGCCCTGTCAAAAGTAAACTGCTCTCAGTGTGCGGCTGCTTTGGAGGTGTTGAAGATCATAACCTTGGTTTTACCCAGGTTGACCCTCAAGTCACGAGACTCGCAAAATACTAGTAGTGCATCTAGATGTCTCTGGAGCCCCTCAGTGGACGAGGATAATAGCACCACATCATCAGCGCACAAAAGGATATGGAGCAAGCAACCAGCGAGAGAACAACCAGCACCTCCGAGTGTCCTCATAAAAGACTCAAGCTCGTCTATGTAGAGGCCAAACAAGGTCGGTGAGAGTGGACAACCTTGTTTGACCCCAATGGTGCTCAGGATCTCATCTTTCCATCCACCCCCTATCTGAACCCTGCCAGAAACCCTCTCAAAGTGCCATAACAGCCCAAACTATCTCTGGCCCATACCTTAGCTACTGTAACCTCCTGATGAGGCATGCTCAAGGTACTGTATCAAAGGCTTTGCGGAAATCCGCAAAGCAATAATACACCCTCTGTCTCCATGTCTTGGCCTCCTTTGTGACACTCGTGAGTGTGAGGATATGATCCGTGGTCCCGCGGTTACGTCGAAAGCCTTCCTGTCCATTTGCTCTGATTCCCTACATCTTTGCATAGCTACTAATCTCCATATCTAGCACTGAAGCATATATCTTGGACATGACATGCCCGATCATAATGGTCTTGTAGTTACTTGGATCCATGGGATCCCCATAATGGTCCCGCGGTTACGTTGAAAGCCTTTCTATCCATCTGCTCTGAGTCCCTGCATCTTTGCATAGGTACTGACCTCCATATCTAGCACTGAAGCATATATCTTGGACATGACATGCCCGATCATAATGGTCCTGTAGTTACTTGGATCCATGGGATCCCCTGCCTTGTGGATAGGTGTGATAGTGTTGAGGGTCTAAGTGTGTGGGAAGCCGAGATAGAATACTTCATTAAATAGCTCTGCCAGGATAGGGGCTAGGACCGCCGTTTAAGAAACCATTGCCAAAAGTCTTTAAAATTATTATCGAAAAGGATGTTCAGTAATTTCTCCTCACTTTGGCAAGCAAAGTTTCGTTACTACCACCTATTACATGGCACAAGACCTAAAGGCTATGGAAGGTTAGAACGCGTGGTGTACGAGTCTTGAAGCGTTTAACAAGAGGCTGCTCTCTATTGGGATCTCTCCCCACTCGCCATGCTCCCACAATAGCATGGTCTGGAACCCCTAGTGTGGTTGCCACCAAGGTGGTCGCGTCACTCATTGGTGCAGTCTCTTTCTGTGGGATCCCTCTGGCTCTGATATTGAGAGCCTTGGTGGCTGCTCCAAAAGGGTAGCCAAAACAGTTCCCTTTGTGGGTTCCCGCTTCACCACATCTACCCATTTGGATGTCTCTGCTATGGCCGACTGCATGATGGCTCTCTGAGCCTCCACGGCTGCTGCAGGTGTACCCTCCGAGGCCACGCTCAAGGAAGAAACTCCTTCTTGAGCTCCACGATGTCCTGTCTGAGGTCCTGAATGAGACTGGGCTGCTGTTGAATAATAGTCGCCTGCTAAAGGGCAGGATTGGAGGAGGGGCGACAGAGGTGGGAGAGGCCTAGGCGGAAGGGCAATTGGAGGCGGGAGGCCTAGGTGGGGGGTGGAGCAGGGAGGCCTAGGCGGAGGCGGGAGGCCTAGGCAGGATGGAGTAGGGAGGCGGAGGCTTGACGGGAGGGCGGTGCAGCAAGGAGTGTGCAGAAGGCTGAAACGGGATGGAGGGAGGGAGGTCGGAGCAGGGAGGCTGGAGGCGGAGCAGCAAGGAGACGAGGGGGAGCAGTAGCAGCACAGGAGGGGGGAGCAGCTCGCTGAGCTGCAGCAGCCGCACGGGTGGAGGGCGAGGCAGCAGCAGCGCGGGCGGAGCAGGAAGTGGAGCGGAGCAAGCAGGACGGGAGCGGAGCAGGGAGGGAGGGCTTACATTTTATCTCCACTTCAATTTGTGCGCTTGCATACACAATAAGAGCAAACGGGGAAAAGCCAAATGGTGACACAAATTTAGAGAGAAGCATAGGGAAATCACAATTAACGTGAGTTCAAGTATTGTTGTAAAGTGATGTTTGATTTTTTAAACCATTTGTGGTTTTCAAATTGTAGAATGACTCAGCCCACAAATATTAAAGAAAATCCATCCTGCTATAGAGTGAGTGCTATGCGGAAGAATGCACATTAATTATCTGCTTTTATGCGTCAGTTGTAAAGAATCTTTACGAGATATCTGATCATTGGGACATTAGCCATAGCTGTTAGACATTTATATATTTGTCTAGCATGTTCTAAGCATGGATTGATACTTCTCCTTTTCAGGGGTGAAGACCGATTAAAATCATCCTTAGCTTCTATAAGGACAATACTTAATGGTGCTGGAAGTCTCTCCTTGGAAGTTCTCAAGAGGACAGTTGAATGTTTTCCTGCAGCCCGAATTCTCTCTGCTTATGGTGAGTCAAATTAAAATCAAACTGCATTACTTACTGAGGAAGCATTTTTTGTCTTGATTTTCCTTCTTGAGCAAGCAAACCATGAGTTTGTATGCCTTTTTCAAAGCCTGCCAGGTAAATGTGTACGAGTGGCAAAATGATTGATGTTTGACTTTCTTGTGTGTTTGTGAGTTAGGAATGACTGAGGCATGCTCTTCACTGTCATTTTTGGTCTGTCACGATCCCCAATGGGAAACAAATCAAGGATATGATAGCAGAAGAATTTCGGAAACTGCATTGAATGAAACGAATGGTGTTGATACCACTTGCCACCTTGGAGGAATTTGCATTGGCAAGTCTGCTCCGCATGTAGAGATGACTGTAGGACACAAATCTTGCTTGGAATCAGAAGGACGCCATGTTTACGAGGAGGGAAATGTTCTAGTTAGAGGTCCCCAAATGATGGAGAATTATTGGGGTTCAGCTGAGAATGCATTTGTTAAGGATGGATGGTTTGATACTGGGGATGTGGGCTGGATGGATGATCTGGGCAGGCTATGGCTGCTTGGTCGTAGGAAGGATGTCATCAAAAGTGGCGGAGAGAATGTTTATTGTTGTGAGGTATTCTCTGCAGCTATTTTCCTTCCTTCATTGTTTGATCTGTTTGATAAGCACTACGGTGTGCAAGGCATTTTGTGAGTTTCTATTTGCATTAAAGTTGGTCAAGAGGCTTCTGGCATTTGCTGTTTGCATTTGTAAGCAGAAATGTCTATGATGTATCATGGAGTAGTTTGGAAACCCTGCTTGTGTTAGTTTTTTCGTTTCCTAGCACAGTACTAAACAGTTAAGCTTGGTCGTAGGAAGGATGTCATAAAAAGTGGCGGAGAGAATGTTTATTGTTGTGAGGTATTCTCTGCAGCTCTTTTCCTTCCTTCATTGTTTGATCTGTTTGATGAGCACTACGGTGTGCAAGGCATTCTGTGAGTTTCTATTTGGTCAAGAGGCTTCTGGCATTTGCTGTTTGCATCCGTAAGCAGAAATCTCTATTTTGTATCATGGAGTAGTTTGGAAACCCTGCTTGTGTCAGTTTTTTCGTTTCCTAGCACAGTACTAAACAGTTAAGCATGTAAGCTTACTGTCCACTACATTTCAGGAGTTTTTTGGGGGTGTTGATTCCCTTGAAGCTTCACTTATAACTGAGCCCTTGCAAAGCCCATCCAGATTTCTGAAACCAGGGATCTACACAAAATCAGTTTTAAAAGGTGCTTTCCATCATTTCTTTGTGTTTCCTCTCGGGCAATTCCCACCCCACTCGCTTTGATTTCCCAGCCTCGACTCCTTTTCCTCCACCTCCTTATGAAGAATTCCAGTGATTTACCATCTCATCCCCATCTCCCTTCTTGGTAGGGTCCCTTTTCCTTAAAAGTCCTGAGGTTGTTCAGCAATCACCTCTAATTTAAAAAAAAAAATGCGCATTCCTTCTTGTCATTCTTTCAAATTTTGTCTTGCTATCTTTCCTTCTTTTCTTGATTCTTTTGCATGTTCTATGATAAACTTATACTTCCTCTAATGCTGAAGCACTGCCAAAAGTACAGATGTGAGCCTTCCGCTCATTCCTCTACCTGATTTGGGCCATTGTGCCTCTTACACGGTCCGTCCTTAAAAGTTCATAAATAGATGCCCTTTTCTTGTCCGTTTAGATTCTTGCTGTCAATGCTCCTCTTCTTCTTGTTTGCTCCCTTTGTCTGCAGAGATTAAAGGGTGTAGTTGATTATAAAGTGTTAAGGAGTACCTTGTGCATCCCACACAGGATAGAGATGGAATAATACTGCTAATGCCTGAGGTTCGTTTTGGGGTCAGATTTAACTTGAATGCAGAGGCAGGCAAATTTCTCATTTCTGACAAGTGTCAATAAATCAGTGTCAGATTTGTTGGTGGGGAGAGAGAGAGAGAGAGAGAGAGAGAGAGAGAGAGACTGACAAGCTCTTTTATAGGTTGAGAGCATTCTATTAAGGCACCCTGCTATCTCAGCTGCAGCAGTGGTGGGGGTTCATGATTCTCGATTGGACGAGAAGGTTGGAGCCTTACTTTTGCTAAAAGAAGGATGGAAGTGGGAAGAGGATCTGGGAACAGGCATTCATTTTGAATATGTGAAAGCTTTCAGTGAAGAGAGGGTGTTGTCTCCCAGCTTATTGAGTTCATATTGTAGGCAACAAGGCTTGTCCAGGTGCCTGCTTTTTTGGAAAATGAGATCGGTACTGCATTTTATTAAAGCGGTTTTCCAATATGGCTTGGATTGATGTGTAAAATTTTAAAATAATGCAGATATAAAGTGCCAAAGATATGGCGTCGAAAAACAGAGCCCTTTCCTGTAACATCTACTGGAAAGGTGAGAAAAGATTTGCTGCGGGAAGAGTTGACTGCATATTGTATAAATCAATCAGTCGTTCAGGCATCTGGGTTCAGATACAGCAAGTTATGAGCAGAAGATGCCAGAAGTACTGCTCATTTTCCAGCATTCAGTATTATTCACCAATTTTGTTTCACAGCAAGTTATGAGCAGAAGATGCCAGAAGTACTGCTCATTTTCCAGCATTCAGTATTATTCACCAATTTTGTTTCATATTTCTCAGGTAAAATATCTGTATCATCCGTTCATCACTGTTTTAAAATTCATTACCAAATCTATTCTGACAAACAGCATAACATAAATAAAAAATAAGGGGTGCAATCTTACCAAAAAGCTTGTCACTCTTAGGCTCAAATAGCCAACAACAGACCTCTTTTAGCTCCCCAAGCTTCTCATCACAAAGAATCGCCGGGCCACAGCCCACTCAGAAGATATTTGGCTAAAATCATACCGAAGAAGAAAATCTTTCATAATCCACGAGTCGACCAGACAGGACATGTACAACAGAATTTGTTTACTTCGTTGCACAGAGGCATCTAGTATTTATTTAGTAGAGCTTTTCTCTTGTAGGACTTCCACTAGAAATTTTGATTGTGGCAGCAGCCAAAGTTTGTAAAACGATCTCTGGCAGACCATAGCTGTGTCAAGGGTCCCCCAACTTTTGCTGCAAGACCTAAGGATTGCACATGCACAACCGAATTTGTTTACTTCGTTGCACGGGGCATCTAGCGTTTACTTAGTAGAGCTTCTCTCTTGTGGGACTTCCATTAGAAATTTTGATCGTGGCAGCAGCCTCCTCTCCAAAGTTTGTAAAACGATCTCTGGAAGACCATAGCTGTGTCAAGGGTCCCCCAACTTTTGCTGCAAGACGTAAGGATTGCCTCTCAAGCATTTATACTAGCTCGCAGATCTTACTCCTCTCTCCTGATTTCTACAAATTGGAAATACGTTTTTGGGATACTCTGATGAATCACTCACTTCCTTTCACTGACATTGAAGCGAGCTTTGGCGAGCACGTCGTTTGGTCATATGTTGCATATTCAAGTTGTGTGTCTGTGTGTGCCTCATTGAAACCTTATCTGAGCAGAAAGTTTCGCGGAGAAGACTTTTAACACGATTATCTTTTGACATAAATAGGTTAAAAGTGAATGTAGCAACTCATTATTCTTTTACGTGTTTGCTAAGGTCCAGGTTCATTCAGCTGTTGCAAATTAGCAACCTGGTTGGTTAGAAAATAGTAGCAACTCTTTATTTCTTTTACGTGTGTTGCTAAGGTCCAGGAGCGGTTTGAAATTGAGCATGTGCAACTTACCTCCAACAGTGTTGAAGATGTGCAAATTTGTGGGTAACAGTTGTATTTCGATTCAGGAGACGTTCAGGAGAGTTAGTTCCATTGATGGTTTCTCGATTTCTGTCAAGTCTCTTCCATTGAGAGGATACTAACCAATCAAATGGAAGAGGATACTAACCAATCATTTGTCACGCATTTTGTAACACCTCATACTTGCAGCTTTACTCACCACCGTTGACCTTCTGCAAGCTTTAGGGCCCCCAAAATGTTAACCTTGCCACACTTTCAGTGTCAAGCGGAAAAGCCACACACCTTCATGACAAAATTACGGCAGACTGCATTCTCGGTCTCCACATCATACGTATTCTACAGTTTAGCATTCCTCCAGTATAACCCGTTCTTTAATTAAACGTCTTCACTCTACTTATTTTGCCTACGCTGAAGCCCGCTATTTTCGTCACATTCCAATGCATTTTCTACATCAATTCAGTTAGTCCGGGTCCCTAAACCCAATACTATGGACTACTTTGATCAAAGAACTGAACTCGACGACTCTATACGACCGAAAAATCTAGGAGGCAATGCAGGATCAACCTTTGTTGGACTGTTTTTCACTCGCATTTGTAGAAATCATCCAATTTTATATCTTTAACCAGGGACAAGGAAAGAAAAGAGGAGGATGGACGAGAGGGGAGCTGACACGTGCCAATGATTCAGAGTCTCTGCATTTCAATTCCCTCATGGCGTTTCAAGTCTGTGATGGAAATGGGGAGTTGAACGTTTCATTAACGTTTTGATTCATCTCCTACTTGGGTTTCTTTGTTCATGCGTGATTTCTTAGATTCAATAGGCTCTTACCCTTCTCTCCGCTGACCTACGTGGTCCTCCTCTGCTGCTTCCTCCTCCTCCTTGCTTCGCTGCTCCCTTGGTGATCAGAAGAGAACGTTGTTGAAGCTCCGCTGCTCCCTTGGTGATCAGAAGAGAACGTTCTAGGAAGCTTCGACATCCTTCATTTGGATGTTTGCTTTTGGCGTCCCTGTTGTGATGGAGCCTAAAGCTGTTGGGATTGGTTTGCAAGCATGACGATGGGAAATTTGTTGGTGTTGTCGGTATTAATGCCATGGCTGGGGATTGTGGGAGATCCATTGCTGTTTATGCATTTGCTCCGGGGCTTGATGACTTTCAACTGATGAAAGCAATCACTGCACCAGGGCCCAACCTCATGGCTTGCGTCGTTTTTGGCAACATCTTCAGGCGCCGGTACATGCAAGTAAAGTAGGAAGCTCCAAAATCCGGAGCTGTGATGATGAAACACAGCGAGAGAGAGAATGCGAACGTGAGAATGACGGGACAATCACGAGAGAATCCCTCCTCGAGAATTCAATGCGTCAAGTGACTCCAGTGAGCCTTTTTCGAGGTACAAGAATCTCATGCTTTTCAAAGTACGATGCAAAGTCCAGAACTTTTTACGTCCAGTATATACCCACTACCCACTCAATCAAGCCCTCCATGGAGTTGGTCTGCAAAAGCATTTTCGTGGGAATTACACCACCACCTTTTGTACCCCTGCTTATCCCATTTCCACCCACTGCATGAATTCACATGTTGTATGTTTAATTACGGCGGTAAAATAATCAGCTTGAGACTCTTGGCAATTTTCAGCTTTTAAATCCCCTCCTACATGATTTACCATTTGCATCCTTACCTTTGCTCTGCCATGACTCTTGTACACATATTTATATAGTTACTTAACTGCAGTGATCGTGGAACAAAGCTCAATGTTATGTGCCTTGTATTTCGTGGAAAGAAAAGGATTAAATGGCACAATCCAACAGTTGTCCACCACACCATATTTCACATGTATCTTTCTACCATATTCTTGACACATGTAGATAGGAGAACCATTATTTCCCATCACAGTACGTTGAGAGAAGGCACATGGGTAATGAGACGACTACATTTACCATCAATCATGCAAACGGCACAGGGATTCAATGCTCGACATGGCCCATGAACATTACACTAACTAATGATGTCATGCAGCTCAGGAAACAGTGCTACATCAGCTAGCTATGCACATACTAATCTGTCATACTGCGCAGTCTCTACTGGTTTGAAGGCACATTTGTAGTTCGGAGGTAAGACCTTGACGGTTGGATCAAGCCACTCTCAAATCCAAAAAATTGTTGGCACTATGAGCTTGCTGATGTGTCAATGGTAAAAACTTGATATGTCAAAACTTCCTGACGCGCCCTGTCACATCATGATAAATATGTAAAATATTTACCCTCCTTGCCCCATCGACTTTGTCGACCGGTAGTAGCCATGAGTCAACCAAAGCCGTTCACCACTTCTACCTAAGGTAAAGGCCTCCCCATGGACTCTATCTACTCCATATGGCTAGCTAGGAATCAAGTTAGCTTGTGGAGTTTCAAACCAAACATATCCTATTGTTAGCTAGAAGTTGAAAGATATAGCAACATCGTTCTTGAAAATGAGGCAACCTAGTAAGTTGAAAGATATGGCAGCATCTTCCTTGAAAATGTAAACGGGAGAGCTTGGATTATAATAATTTACCAGTCTATGCTAGAAGAGTTGGAGAGACACTCAACAACAAGGGAGAGGGTGAGATGGCTACAACACAAACATCAATACTTCAAAAAGTGATTCTACCATTGCTTGATGTAGCTTGTTCTTCTTCTTTCTTGATCCAAACTCATACACCTCCCGTGTCTATATAGAGGGAGTCCATACGATTTTACAATCATCTTTTAACTACAAATAGCATTCTATCCTAAGACTCCACATCCAAAAGTGGGCACTACTAGAAAGAACTAGGTGCCCAAAGATCAACATAAAACGAAAACCTTCTAGAAAAATATAGCTACCTCAATAAGGCAACCAAGAGGCCATATGATTTTACAATCATATTTTTACTAAAAATAGCATTCTACCCATAACTGAGCATGACAAAAGCTACATAAGTGATTCATAAGTCCAAGTGAGTGAATAGTAGGAGCACAGAATACCAATGGAAACATAGATGGGTGCCCTATAGCTCTTCAAGTTTAGCTTGTTCTTCAGCAGGAAGATTGGTATGATGCTTCATCAATAAGGCTGGCTATCATCAATGGAGGTCTCTTGAGCACTAAAAACAGCCAAGGCGTGATAGAGTATAGATATGTCTTCAAATGTACCAAGAGAAGATAAACCTAGGAAAGCCCTAATTTCTAAAATGTAGAGTTTGTAAAAATTAGGGTTTTCTACTGTAGGTCAGAAAAGCCAGTATATGCCATGAAAGAACAATGCAGGACAGCACCAAATGTCTTCAAAACAGGTTGTATTCCAAAGCAGCTTTGGAGCAATTGAACTGAAACCCTAAAATTTGTCATTCTTCAAAATTTGAATAGTTGAACTTATGAATTGCTCTTGTAGATAGTTGCAGCCAGTTGATCTAAGGACTTCTCTAAAATTGGCAAGATTTCCATAGGTTGCAAGTCCCTAAGGCATGCAAGGCGGTAGATATAGGTGCTCCAAATGCAAAGGTAGGTCTCAAAACTTGCAAGGTAGCTCCGAAGTGCTTCAGCAGGTCACCGCAGTGAAAAACGGTTGATGTAGATATGCTGAAAGCCTCAGAACAGCTCCAAAAATGGGTATGTATCACATATTCCATGAATCCTAAAATGCATTCCATTAGTTGTTGCCATTTCTCACAAGATGAAGGGCATATATCTGAACGAAAAGAAAAAACGAGTGACAGATAACATGCAAAAACATCTAGTTATGTTATACAAACCCTCAAAGAAGTCACTTACAATTTGGTATATGGTATGGAAGATACTTTGGATTATCCAACAAGACAAGCTCTTTATGCACATATACATGTTGAATCAAGATTTCAAATTTTGATTTTTTCCTATCCATTGTTTGAAAATCTTTCACTCTACCTTCCAAGATCTTAAAAATTTATTGGCACAATGTCTTTTCCTTCCCCTACTCTGACCTTTAGACCCTTGCCGCCGACCCCATCCTGCTCAACTTGCAAGCATGGTATCGGGTCATCATTGATTCCACCAATTATCTACCGGATGATGATGTGATGCAACTAGCCAAGCCCGTTGAATTCAGCCCATGGGTCTGCACTCCCGACGCAAGCCAATATCAGCTGGATGCAGACCTACGGCTAGGCCTCAGCTATCAAAATGCAAGGGCACCTAATTGCATACCTCTCCATCGCCTACCATCCCCTCGGCATAATCATTTTGTACAACTAGGTGCTATAAGCTCTCCAAGACTCTCTCGAGTCCTTGGTCAGCAATTTTGAAGCAATCCATGTAAGATATCCCAAACAAGTTGCCAAGGAGGAGGGGCAGGAAGCCATAGCAGTTTTCAACTCCACCACCCCACCCCCGAAATCCCACAGCCACCTCCTACTAATCCCGCCCAACCCCCCCAGCAAGCCACCCATCCCGTCCCGCCCCCACTTCCCTGCAAAAACCTCCTTGAGGACTCCTCCAATGGCTTTAACACAAGCTTTGCATATGACAGGACCTCCCAACCCATCTCCTCCATCGCCTTTATCGATCTTCCTGAGGAAGCACTCAACACGCTCCTCAAGCTGGCAAATTTTGTACATACGCTCATCATGCGTTGCCCGTCAGGACTGCTGAAGAGGAACCCATGCCTATGGCGGACGACGACGTCCCTCTAGCACCCCCCTCCTCCCTGCCCAAAGATGTTCAATAGTGATCTGTAGTCCTTCCAAGAGCTGTCAGACAGTGCCCTAATGCATCACTGGAAGATGCAACTCCAAGGCCCCTTACCCAGTTTATTACCCAGTCCTTCAATGACTAGCATAGTGGACCCATCTAAAGTGCACAGGCGGCATGTACCACCTCGCTCCCGATGCTCCTATCCCCCTCACCGAATCCGACGATGGCCTTCAACCTTGTTGGCGCATTCATTTTTTGAAGGAGCAATTTTGATGCAACTATCACAGTGCACACATCGACCGACGAATCCACCCCTTGTACATGCCCATGGAACGACGCTGGACATGGGACCACTTCTACGAGCTCCAATAGAAGGCCCCCAATATTTTGATTTCTTGAGGTACAATTTTCCTAAGGAAATGACCCAGGAGGGATTTTGATTCCGCCTCTAGTCATTCATCGACACCTATGGCACAGTTCTTGACCCCACGGTCATTTGCAGGGGTCCACTTCAGCCGCCTCATTCTCTAGCTCCTCTGTGTTCTCCGCGCCCACAGTCGATTGACAACAAGCTCCATAATCTCAACAACCAAATTGTCTTCAACCTTGACATCGGCCCCTCTCAGTTCTAGGACCTCTGCCTCTACCTTCGAGTTCGCCACGTCCATGGGCATCACATTTGCACCTACGAGGACATGCATGCCGCCCACTTTTGGAAGTTCTATTGGTGTTTCACTCGGATCACCGCCCGACAATTAGACTGCTACGCAGTCCTACAAACAGTCCTCTCCACCCACCTCCTCCAGCGCGGCTGATTTGAGGATACCTCAGCAATCGGAAAAGGGGCATGTTAACAACCATAGCCACATAATGCATGGTAATGAGTGATTAGAGATGATTAGGCTTCATGATTTACTTTAAAGGCCGTAGCCATGGAGCACAGTCACGGGCCATATGGGCTTTAAGCCGCAAATGGCTCAAGATCGACCTTGCCATTTGGGTTTTGAGCCTCAAATGGCTTAGAACAAAGGCAAGTGTCGGGACCACCTAGATTGGTGAGGTTAAAACAAGCGCTATTCGGGACCCTGGCAGGGGCACCTCCTAATGCCAGGTTTGTCTCAAATGCCCTGGTAGGAGCACCACCTAATTCTAGGATTGTACCAAATGCTATTATATGGTTAACACACATCCTATTTTCGACACACGAAGAAGCATAACAAGAAGAGCTGCAATAAAAAGAGGGAAGGAAAGGATAGAGAAGATGCCTCCATATGGGCCCAAGAGCCTTGTGAATGTAAAGAGAGGTAGAGTGTAAAAAGGAAATGTATAAAATACCAAATGGTTGCCTTTGGTCTTCATCCTTGTATGCACAAGTTTGGAATACAAGCTCCCTCTTCTCTTCCAAGAGTGTCTTTGGGTGTTCTCTTGTTTCCCTTGTAGTGCCTTTGTGTTTGCCACTCCATCCCCCTTCACTCTCTCCTTCCCTCCTCCTTCTCCCTCCCTTCTCCCCTCTCTTCTTCCCTTCTCCTGCTCCCCTCCCTTCTCCCCCTTCCCTCTTTCTCTCATGGAAACACATTGCAATAATCCGAGAGCCGCTTGAGTAACACATGCGGATGGCTCGTGCTTTGCATTGCTCTTACAAGGAGTAGCTTGGAGTGGAGGCTCCGATGGCATTTCTTCAAGATCCCCATGACATGTGAGTCACCGTTGAGACTACACATTTTTGGCACTGTTGTTGGGGAGTTTAATTGATGCTTTTGCATTGCACTTGCCTTGTCTCGTCCTTTACCCATTTCTTATTGTTTCATGCTTAACTTGGAGTCATGATAGTGGAGTTGTAGGAGAGGAATGACTGAAGAAGTGTGTGTGTGTGGACGAAAAAAAGGTGAAAAACATTCGTTTTCTGTTGGAAAGCATTTTTGATCATGGGAAGCTTGTTTTTTATGTTTGTTAGTGTTTGGAAGTGATAAAAAGGTAGTCTAGAAGATATCTAAGGTGTGTGTGATAGCAAACTCCACCAAGAACACCAAAAAATGGAGATGGAAGCTTAATTTTGAAATGGTTCATGAGGGTGGACAGCCCCACTTGTAGGAATTTCTCATTCATACACCAAAAGTTGACGTTTTTTGCTCTTTTTTGTTTAGTATAGGTAGTGCATAGCACCCACAAACACTCAGAGTTGGAACAAAAAATTAAAAATCACTAAAAATTAACAAACAGAGGTCAGTGAAATTTGTGTTCTCAAACATTTCCTATGCCCATGGGTCATCGCCATAGTGCTATCCCACCGACCCATCGCCATAGTGCTATCCCCACAGTCAAACCTTCGTTGACTCATTGGGTTAGCCCCTGTCCCCACACCTAACTTTCGATTGTTGTCTAACCTACCACCCTAATTAATACGTGTCAAAACTTGCTATCCCGTCGGTCTGACAGGCGTTGACTCGTGGTCTTGGGCTTATGCCCATGACCTGGTGGCTTACTGCTGTCAACCCCACATCCATCACCATACTTACATCCCACTGAGACAGATAACCTGTCGACCATCTCTCGAGGGCTATCCCTATGCATGTTGTCTTTCAGCTAGCCCTACAACCATCACTATAATCACATCTCGTTGACCAGAGTATCTCGATGCCCGTACTGTTAGTGCTAACCCCACAATCATGGGCATACCATCTACACTCCATCTTGCTGACACATGTCAACTTTCTATCCCTATGCCTGTCGCCTTAGTTCTATCCCTATGCTTATGGGGATAGCTCTAGTAGAGTAAAAAAATACAAAATTAAATTTGAGCCAAAGTGTACCTCTGTGGAAATCTTATACATGCAGTTGAGGTCTGGAAGAATTTGGTCCAAGGAACTCGAGCTCGGGGACAGTGTTTTGAGCTACACTCAGCCCACTTTTTGCCCTAGTTTGCGATCGGCTCCAACTAAAAGCTCCATTCCTAGCTCTCACCTTGTGTTAGGGCCTCAATGGGAGGACCCCTCTAGCTCCGACGATACGATAGGAGAGTGTGAATGAGGTAATGCAAGACCCCGCAGGCCCGTGGGCTTTCGAAGCTCCCTACACAAATGTAGCTCTCTGGGCCGCCCAAGAACACTAGCATTAATTTAGTGAGTATCGAACATGGTCAAGTAGTGGTAGTACCCTTGAAGGTCATCACAAGGATGCAGGAGAGAGCCATAGGCAAGGAAATGAAGAAGTAGGCAAGGAAGGACAAAGCACCCGTTTCACAAAACCTCGAGGTGCCCCAACCCCCATAGACTAGGTCCAAGAAGGGTACTCAGGTAGGCAAAGGAGTGGACCAAGTGCTCATCCAAGACGGTTCCAATGAGGAGACAACCACTCTCGCCACCTCCTCTACCTCCAGATGAGCCCTCTCCCAGGATGACCTGAGTATGCCTCGATACTTAGATGTAAACAAGCCAGTGTGGGCCCAAGGCCTCACATCCCCACCTCAGTACAAGGGAACTTATCTAGACCCCGCCATGGAAAAACAACACGTAATAGATGCTCAAAACTTGGTACGAGAATGCAAGGAGAAGTTTGAGCATAGGCTCAAGGCTAGCAGAGGCTCGGATACCATCCATCTGGACCACCTGACTATTTTATAGAGGAGCAAAGGCACTTAGGGTGCCATAAAGAGTGGAAGAAGAGGAAGAATCTGGCTCCAGTAAATCAGAGGCTCCAGAATTGATGCAACTGATGTTCCAAGAGGACCCATATTATAGAACCTATGAGAGGAAGGAACATTTATGATCTCAAAGATCTACTATCAATAGGTAGGGAGACCTCTCAAGAGCTATGTGATAGTGCCAGGTTTGTAGCCTTCCTCTCCACTGAGGTTAAGATGCCAGCTGCATTCTTATTAAGAGGGAATCCTACCCTTTGGTGAGATCTCTCAAACATGATGGACAAACCCTGCCTGCAAGACCTACTAGCCTTGGAGTGGACTAACTGCCACAGGAGGAAAGAAAAAACCTACCCAAGGTCCCCATCAATAAGTTAGGCCAATACTTCGAAGGTGATGATACTAATGTAGCTATCCCCATATCCTACCAGAACCAAAAGGTCGATACCATCCTGGATGGGGAGTAGGTGTGAGTGTTTGCACCAAGGAATGCTGGGAGAGGCGGGGAAAACCTTCTCTCGAGCACACCCAATTGGTAAGTGAAGTTAGCCGACGGTGGAAAACCCTTGGGAGTCCTCAATCATAGGCATTAACATTATGGTATTCAGCTTCATGTACCCCATTAGATTTGTAGTCATGGTCTTTTACCTAGCAGCTTGGATATGAAGCCATCCTAGGCAGGCCCTTCTTGCAAATGTCCGGACGTGTACATGATTGGCGCACCAACAACATCTATCTACGGCATGAGGAGCAAATTGTGCGAGTGGACTTGTGTACATATAAGACCCACCCACTGTCAGGACAACTATTTGCCATGAAATCTGACACAACCAATAGGACCACGTCCCTAAAACTGTTCCAAACCTAAGGGAAAGAAGAGGATGAGAGGGAGACAGATGAATTTTGGTATGCCCCTCTCCCAAGCTAGAGTTCTCTCAGAATTGGATGCACATTCTAGTGGCAAACATTGATGTCCCAGAGAGAATAGCGTTCCAATGAACAACCCCAGGCACGAAGGGTTGAGCTCGGTGGCTCCCCTCATAATGTCTAACATGCTCAAACCCCGTGAGGTGAGCAAGGGGACAGTAAGAGTCAAATCGGACCTCCACTGGTGGCTGACATATGTGGGTGCCACTACCACTCCATGAGTTCTCCTCCAATTGGGGAGCACGATTGAGCAAGGTTACCTACTCGGTCGGTTCCATAAGTGCCATTAAGGAGCCCCCCTCAGGTCTGAGGCTCCCAACCTCCAAATGCCCAAAGGCTCCCACCAGGGCCAAGAGGAATACCCCCAAAGGGGAGTGGAGGAGGAGGACAAAGAGAAGGAGGATACACCATAGGTACTTGCCCATTACAAGGCATACACAATCAAGGATCGCAAGATCTTATACCAGCAAGCCAATAGAACTCATGAAGAAGGGTGCTTCCAAAGATATGACGGCCCAGCTAAGGTTAAGGAGGTAAACTTGGCGCCAAAAGGGGAAGACCCCCAACCTATATTCGTCACAGATGATGTCACCCCCAATGAGGAGAATTATTTAATTGCCCTCCTTTGAGAGGACAAGGACTACATGGCTTGGAAATACACAGATATGAAGGTTGTGCCCACTAAAGTCGTGCAGCATGCAATACCCATGCTTGATGATGTCCGGCTAGTGCATCAGTGTCCCTACCCTATGAATCCGAAATATGTGCTCATAGTGAGAGAGGAGATCCAAAAACTCATAGATGTATGATTCATCTATGAGATAGAGCATACAGACTGGGTGTCACCCATCGTGATAGTCCTAAAGAAGAATGGAAAGATTCGAGTATGCATGGATCTAAAAAAAACTCAATGCTGCCACTAGGCGAGCGCAACCACTATCCCTTGCCATTCACGGAACCTGTTCTAGAGAGAGTAGCCGAAAAGGAAGCGTATAGCTTCCTAGATGGATTCTTAGGATACAAGCAAGTGTCCATTGCCCCACAGGATCAACATAAAACTGCCTACATAACCGAGTGGGGGGTGTGTGTAGCCAGGGTAATGATATTCGGGCTTACCAATGCACCCGCCACCTTCCAATGGTTGATGATCACCATCTTCAAGGAGTACTAAGGGACTTTGTGGAAGTATTCTTGGATGATGTGTGTGTGAACTCGACATGGGATGATCACTTGAGATACTTGAAACTGGTCTTAGAAAGGTGCAGGTTGTACTGTATATCCCTGAATCCCCTCAATTGCCAATTTTGGGTCAAACACAGCGTGATAGTTTCTAAGAATGGTATCTCCATGGATTACAACAAGATCAAGCTCATTCTAGAATTACCTCCCCCCACAAATGCCAAGGGCATACAATGGTTTACAGGCCATACAGGCTACTATCGACAGTTCATTCTGTTCTATGCAGACATAGCTTGGCCATTGTATAAGATGTTATTAGTCTTTGAGTGGACTGAGGAATATCAGAAATCATTTGAAACCTTCAAGCTAGCTCTAGCCCATAGAACCGGTATTACGGGCATGGGAATGGAATCTAATATTCCATGTTCACATAAATGCCTCCAATTTTGCTATCGGCGGGTGTGTGTTAGCCCAACCAGGGGAGCATAACTTGGACTACCCTGTGTACTTTTCTAGCCGACAATTAAACAATGTCCAAGTCAATCACACAACAATAGAGAGGGAAGGTCTAGCCATGGTTTATGTAGCTAAGAAGTTCATGCATTATTTGTCAGCCAATAAGTTCGTCTTTTTTGTGGATAATTAAGCATTACTATAGTTGGCTAACAAGCCTTGCATGACGGGTCACATCACAAGGTGGATGCTAATCCTTCTGGAGTTCGACTTCATAGTCGTAGTGCGTAAGGGAAAGACCCAAGTCTTAACCGACCACCTCTCAAGGATCCCCAATGGAGAAGATCTGACGCGAGTCAAGGATGATCTCTTGGATGCTCCCGTATTCCTTATTGACATCATTCCTGAATGGGTAGTCGAAATAGGCCACTACTTGGCCAATGGGTTGCCTCTGGACAAAGCCCTCAAGAGGGACACAGCCTGCAAAGTCATCAAGGATGCAACACCATATTAGTTAATTGTAGGCCAGGTATATCGCATGGGAAAGGATGGCATCATGCACAGATGCATGTGCAAGCTCTAATACATTGACGTGCTCAAAGAAGCACACTCTGAGACAGTAGGTGGTCACTTTGCCGTGCTGACATTACAACAAGTAAAGTGCTATAGGCTGGCCTTTGGTGGGCTGACTCTCTTGGGAAATGTAGCTAAATTTATCAAGTGATGCAGCCCCTGCCAATGTGTGCAAATCCCACATAAAGCAGCCATGATGCCCCTAACAAGAATATTAACTAATCAGGCCTTTGAGAAATGGGACATAGATTTTATTGGACCGATAAGCCCAACAACCTAACGACACAGGCCATATACATTATCTTGGCCACATATTATTTCACCAAATGGGTGGAAGGGAGAGCCACAAGAAAAGCCGATGTGAGATCCACTGCTACGTTTTTATCCGAGCAAGTCATCGCATGGTTTGGGTGTCCCTTAGAATTGGTCAGTGATCGAGGGACTCATTTCCTCAATGAAACTATAGCGATCCCTAGCAATTTCATGATTATACATAAAAAGTCAACACCATACTACCCCAGGGCAAACGGCCTAGCTGAGAGCTCAAATAAAACATGCTACAAGATTATAACTTGCATTGTCGAAGCCAACCATACCGACTAGAGCACAAGCTCATCACAGCCTTGTGAGCCTACCAAACATCTTATAAAGTGGCCAAGAACTGTACCCCCTTCAGCCTAGCCTTTGGGGTGGAAGAAGTTATGCAAATGGAATATGTAGTGCCTTGCCTTTGCATTACAGTTAAGGAAAAGCTCACTGAAAATGACTCAGTGGAGCGCTTATTCTATCTCCAATGGTTAGACAAGACAAGATTGCATGTAGCCTATTGCCTTCGGGTGGAGAAGGCACGATTGCAAAAAATAGTTCGACCGCAACCTAAAAAACAAGAAGCTTGAGGAAGGAGATCTCACACTCCTCTATAGCGTCCGCAACACCAAACATAAGATTAAATATAGGGGCATGGGTCCCTATCACATGGTGGAGATTAACCGCAAGGGGCATGCCGAATAGCTACCTTGGATGGAGTAGAAATGGATGGCTACCTCAATGGGAGTAGATTGAAAAGGTAATGCACCCCCCTCACCCTGCAGACCCTCCAAGCCATCCATAGGAAAAAGGAGTTTAAGGCCGAGGTGGTCCAGATGAAACGTAAGGCCATCGAAGAAGCCAAGGCACTTAACGCTAAGATCAAACAACATAAGCAAATGTCCTTGCTAAGTCAACACTCGAACATCTAGGACTAATTGATGAACTAACGGTAGAACCAGTTAGGTTGAATGTCTGATTACAGGGTCTGAGCTTATGCATCTAGGCACTCGTGGATCCGAGAGCGATCCATAACTTCATCTCCCGTGAAGTATGGAAAAGCTGTAGGTACCCCTAAATCTTACTATGGCTTCAGTCTGCGCCATCAATAGTCAACTCTTAAGCGCTTTAGGGTATGTGGACTTGAAACTAATGGTTGTTTGCTAGGAAGTAGAGATTTGTTTTTATGTTCTCCCACAAAGGTGACCAATGAACATATGATATTAGGAAGGACCTAGTGCTATGCTGTGAACTACCAAATTGACTGGATGGCAAGAACATCATCTCTCACAAATGGGGGGAGGATTGCAATAATTCCACTTTGTGAACTTCACTCCCCCCCACAGTACCACCACTCGACAAAGGCAAGGAAGTTTTAAATGAAGGATATTCCAAGGCCCCAGCAACCTCAAGCACTTTGAGTCCCGACCCTCGGAAGGAAGTCCAAACCAAGATAGTACAAAGTCCTAACTACAATGACAGAAGAGTTACGCCGCAAGCTACTCCACCATGCCTACCGCCCATACAGAAAGGCCAGGAACAACAGGTGCAAGAACCTATTCTCTATGCTCAACGCCACTTCAACAGTAGTCGACAACCCAAAAGGACCAGGGGAAGGATCCCTGATCCACCCTTAGCCTACACCGACACAGGCAACCCCATCTAAGAGAAGAACCTGATACCACCAATCGCCTTGACTTCCTAGTGCCACTCCAAGCACAACGGCCCCACAGGTGCTTGGTCGCCACAAAGCTCTTGACCAAGGCAAGTAGGCCGCTTGGATCCAAAAATTTTTGATGGCACCAAATACGCGATCCCAACTCACAGGGGTTCAGAGGGTAGTAACACAAGAACCTGTGTCAATGCTGGATGTAGTTTCACAAAAACCTACCTTCAAGCCCATTGCGAAATGGACAAGCCTTTAATCCCTGGAGTGCCATGATTCCATAAATAGCAACTCAATGAGAAGGTCGCCCAGGCCAGCAAGGAAGCAACACAAGAACCAACCCCTAGAAAGGGGGTAGTTACACAAGAACCTTCCTCTCGACCCATGCGCATGCCAACAAAGGACATCTTACTCAGTGCTATTCGGACATAACCCGCCTACTATAGCAAGGGATTGCGATACCACAAGAACATGTTTTTGCACCGGTTATAGCCACACAAGAACCCACATACCCTACCTCAAAGGAGTTCCATCCAAGTGAACACCACCGCAACAATACACCCTTGACAACCAAGATGAGGCACAAACTCAACAAGTTCTCTACTTGGCTGATGACATGCTATGCGGCCGCTCGACATTCATTTCCATTGCATCCCACATAAGCATCAAGTCCAAGTGTAGGTGAGCCTGTACAGTAGGCATATCACCACCATGCACCAGTAGCTCACAAGTCCCTAGTAAGCCAATGCACCAACTCACATTCACGGTCAACAATTGGTGAATACGGCCAGTACATCTCTTGTGCATTATCTTCATTATTTGCATTCTTGCACATTGACCTCAAAGTCCACACGACACCTAGTCCGTTCACCTCGTGTTTCCCTTTGCACGACATCCTCGACATCCACAACCACCTCCTTTCCTTTTCCCCTTTTTTTCTTTTTTCCTTTTTGCCTTCTTCCCTTCTTCCCCAAGAAGACCAAAATGGATATTATATCATCAAATCTTTCCTTTATGTGCATCATGCATTAAGAATGAGACCATACTCAAAATGCTACTCGCATTGATGGAGTTAAGACATGGTGTCTCTCTTATATACAGAAATGAGAATATATCAATTAAATAAATTCAATAACTCTTTTGAAGAAAGTACTTGATGGTCCAATTAAATAATAAGGCTACTCAATTCATTTGTATAGCTTCTTTAGATCATTTTGTCTATGCGAGCTACTCTTGCTTTTGTTTGTGGCCTTTTTCTACTCCTATAGCATACTTTCTTCTTACAAGCAACCCATGCTAAAGGTTCTTGTATTGTAGGAAATTTTCTTTCCTAATTCCAAATAAAGCTATTTATAAATTAATAAAAGGGACCCCTCGATGCGAAATATATGAACAATTATGGGACTCCAATGCGGGTCTCAAATGACCGAGCCAATTAACGTAAATAAAATTTCTTTGGTTTAATTAGGAGTAGCTACAATCAACTCCAAGGACTAGCATGGTGTTCGCACCAAGCCAATGTTAGCACAGTGGTCATGAATCTAGAACGATGTGGGAAAGCTGCAGGTAGATGACAGGTGGCAAGCGGTGGATAGACGAGAGGTGCCAAGCTGCAAGTAGATGAAAGGTGGCAATCCGTAGCTAGATGACAAGACAGAATGTGGGTAGTCTGATGCACAAAGATGCAATACAAAGATTACTTGAAGGCGAATGTTTTTAATGAAGCTATGCTTATACATTTAAATAAAATCCTGGTGAAAGTTTATCAAGCTAGTTTTTTAGTTTCATAATATTGATAGAACATATTATGATTTTTTATAATTTCTTTTGAATTTTCAAGAAAAGTTTATAAACATAGCGGAACTTAAATTTTTTTTGCATAAAAGTTTCAAATCTTGGTGAATGTTTCAAACCATTATTTTTATTAGGGCATACAAACTTTTGACACCAATATAAAAGTTTTGCCTCTTAACGAAACTAACATGAAAAAATCTTCCATGGTAGTAATATGTGTCACGATCTGTGGTGCTTAGAATAGCAAGTTTTGATAGATTTTGTCTCATTATTATGCACGTAAGGCAATGATTACATTGAGAAAAATATCGAACGAGAGTGCGAGTCTAGCTGAAATACAAAAGATCTACCATCAACATGTCACATCGTGGCCCCAAAACTACTACTAAAATAGTTTTGTTATTGGCTACACTCAATCCCGCATTGACCCCTAGGAGAATGTTCAAGTGAAAGGATGATAGGGCAAGATATAGGTGGAACACAAGTGTGCACTGTGTACTTTATTAAGGATTCACTAGCACGAGAAAGTAAAATTTGTGAAAAGTTTGAATGTAATAGGGAGATTTGTCAAAATTTGGAAAAATTTGGGGCATGTTTTGCCACTTCTTGGTGTACACATCACCAATTTGTGCCCCCCTAAATAAGAACAAAGAGGCTCAAAATGGCTTTAAAATGAAAAAGGCAAAACACATTGCTAGTAGGTTTGATGTTGTAGATTAAGAAATGGAACCACCTTTAACATGCTTATCGGCCTCATTGCAAGGTAGTGACTATAAAAGGAACCAATGCAAATTGATAAATAATATGGGATTTATTCAAGGGCATTGCACATGTATGAATTTAGCTTCTCACTAGCCATTGCCTTTCTGCTATCCCCATGGCTGTTGCCTTATGCCATCCCATCGGCCATTACCTTTTTGCCATCCCCACGGCCCATTTCCCTATCTTCTATCCCAATGACCGTTGCCTTCCTGGTAACCCTCTAATCATTGCCATAGTTCCTAGCCTGTCGACCATCACCATAACTCCTATCCCCATGACCCATCGCTTACAACATCCCCCTGGCCATAGGGATACCAAAAACTATAAAAGGACCCCCTATCCCCCTGGGTCGTCACCTTAGAAAAAATAGTGAAACTCTGTCATATTTTTGCTAGAATTCCCCCAATCCTCTGCCCTCTTTCAGCCAGCATTCTAGCCTCCAGTTAATGTCCTCGGCCTGCTCCTCTTCCACCGATTCTCTTCTCATGAAACTGCACTCCTTCTTTCCTATGGATGTCGAGAATGAATTCTTTGAATTTGAGATAGAGCTCGGCCTCCACCCCCAATTTCATAGCCCACCGACCCATCCAAATCCTAGAGTATGCCCTTAGGGACCATCCAAATGTCCTCTGATATTCCAACAGAGGACCTACAAGCGGAGGAAGAGATCTCGACACAACAGTGATCTGCTAACAATGCAAGGAGAATACAAGATTGTGCAGTCCTAGACGCACTGGCTGCTCAGAGAGGCCTGGCTTCAACAACTCAATGGACACGCCATCCACTCCCAATATGCCTACGAGGGACATGACTACACCCTACACGACCACAATGCAGCTACGTATCAAGCACTCAAGGAGCCAGAGGTTTAAGCCTCTCTAGCACTAACAGGTTTTGGATTCATGGTGGTGGACCACCTCCCTTGTCACCTAGACATGAAGCTACTGGGAGAATTTCTCCAAGCCGAGAACTCTAGCACCAATGTCGGCATCTCGGGGGGGTCACTATGTATAAACCTCTATATCACGTGCATTCAAGGCCTATATTTAAAGTCCCTTATCTATAAAAAATTTCATTAATAAAATGTACCCCTTTTCTATACAAATCTGTAAATTTTTTCCAAAACTATTTTAAATAGTCCCTTATGTATATTTATTTCCATAAATTTTAGAAATAAAAAAAATCCTTCTGTCAAACTCACGTGATAGGGTTACATATGATGAGTGACCCCCCCGAGGTCGGCATCCTATGTGACATGGCATGCACCCCCACTTCTACCACCTCAATGTGGATGTGGTGTGAGTTGCCTTCGGCCTCCCAGTCATTGCCAACAAGTATGCCCAGAAGAAAAAGATGCCCGAGGCCCTCAGCCAAATCTGCAGATATGACCAAAAAAAGAGCAAGGGGCACATCCACCTCTCTGAGATCATCAAGCCAGAGTTAGAGAAATCGGCATGTGCACTCCAGTGGTTGACCCAGGTCAAGTATGCGGATCACCGCCAATCCATCATGCCCAACATCCTGGCAAGATTGGGCGGACTTATTTTGCAACCAGATGCAAGAGGATGTCAATATGCCACAGTGAAGTCCTTGGCAACCAGATGCTCTACATGCCAGTATACTACCATATGCTACAGCAGCAACTGCTAATCGGATATGGATTGGCTGACAAAGCTGCCACAAGACCCATGCTAGGTGATGAGGAGGAGACATCAGTGGGTGGTACCAAAGCGATCAAGGATAGAGTTGATTGCCTCCCCTCCACAATTAGTTGCTCGCCCAGTACGAAGACCAACAGGGCATTCCTATGCAAGTAGCACCAAATGGAGCACTTTGATCCATGCTCCAAGGACAAGGTCTCACCCTAAGACCCCATCCATGTCGACGACCTCCCTGGGGATGACACTATCGCACTTTGACACCCTTTGTGCACAAAACTTCATCTTCCACATAGACCTCATGGCCCCACGTCCTCCCAACACACTCCAAATATCCTCTGCTGCAATCCCGACCATTGCCATCCCATCCTTGCCATGCCATACTTCTCTCTCGATCTTCAGACCGCTAGCCTCTCCTTCCTCCCTCCCTCTGACCTTCAGACCCTTGCCGTCCACCCCATCCTAATCAACTTCCAAGCATGGTGTCGGGTCATCACCGAGTCTACCAATGATCCACTAGATGATGACATGATGCAACTAGCCAAGCCCGATGAACACAACCCATGGTTCTACACTTCCAATGGCCTCCAAGCTGATATCAGCTGGATACAAATCTACGATCGGGCCTTAGTGGTCCAAACGCAAGGGCACCTAGTTGCATACCACTCCATCACCTACCATCCCCTTGGCATAATCATTCTATACAAGCAGGTGCTATAAGATCTCCAAGACTCTCTCGCGTCCTTGGTTAGCAATTTTGAAACAATCCAGGTAGCATATCCTGAAGAAGTGGCCGAGGAGGCAGGGCAAGAAGAAAGTTTCACCCCCTTACCCTGTTTATTACCCAATCCTTTAGCGACTAGTAGTGGACCCATACGAAGCACACACGTAGTGGATACCACCTCACTCCCGATGCTCCTGTCCCCCTCACTGACTCCGATGCCGGCCTTCAACCTCAGTGGCGCATTCCCTTTTTGAAGAAGGAGCAATTTTGACCCTACTATTGCAGTGCACATGTCAGTGCACATGTCAACTGGTGGATCCACCCCTTGTACATGCCCATGGAATGCCACTTGACCTGGGCCCACTTCCGCGATCTCCGACATAAGGACCCCAATATTTTGTAGGATTTTGTGAAGTAAAATTTTCCCAAGGAAATGACCCAGGTCAATATTAGATAAATTGGGAATAATTTTGTATTTTGGGAATGAAACTTTAATCTTATTCTTGCTATATATCAAACATGCAAACTCTAAATTTTTTGAAGACTACATATTTAGACTCTACTCTTTGAGATATTTCCAATGATATGTCACATGAGGGAGTTTTGACAAAATCTTATAAAGGTTCACTGGACTCCATTGTTTCTTTTGGGAATTGGGATTTTCCCATTTTATCTAGGGATTTTGCTTTCGCCTCCAGTCATTCAACAACACCTACGGCTCTATTCTCGACCCCACAATCATTGTAATGGTCCACTTCAACCACCTCATCCTCTTGCTCCTCCGTGATCTCCCTGCCCACAATCGGCTGATTGACAAACAAGCCCCATAAGCTCAATAACCAAATTGTCTTCAACCCCGACATAGGCCCCTCATAGTTTCAGGATCTCCACCTTTACCTTTGAGTCCACAACCTCCATGGCCATCACATTGGCATGTACGAGGACATGCATGCCACCCACTTTTGGAAGTTCTCGTACTTCACTTGGATCACCCCCCTGCCAATTAGTGCTACACAGTCCTACAAACCCATTTCTTTTTATCGGATCCTTCAATATTGACATTTTCAAATCTCCTTCATTTTAGAGCAACATTGTTGTCTTCCCTCATTTCATTTGGACATACATGAGATGTCTTCTTCTTCAGCTTCAGACTGCAATTCAGACTGCAATGCTTGCATGTGCCACGAATGCATTCAATGTGGTGCCACTGGCTCCCACAAAGACCTTAGGCTACAAAACCTGCTCTCCCTTGCAACACATGATGAGGATCCAGGTAGCCTACAGACTGCGCATTCATTGTGAGGCATGGGCAATGCTCTAACATAATCAGATCTCAAGTCATTCATAGATTGCTGGGCCAGGTCAAAGTCTATGTGTCTTTTGCAACAACAAACATTCCTGTCTTTGAGTTTCATGATATACCAGGGCTTGTACAATGATCAAAGCTCCTTTGCCCAATCGAAATGTCTGGATTCTAATCCATAAACTTGAGATGAAACTCCGTCTGTTGACCCAACATGAGGGAGCAACAAAACCATGAGCCCCCTTTTTACACTACTAAAATAAGACAAAACACAATCTAATTAAAGTATATAATGAAGAAAAACAAATTTCAACCACCATGTTGGTTTAGGATAGTCACAATTTCAACTACCGAATTGGTTTAGGACAGTCACAATTTCAATCATCTGGTTTAGGACATGTTTAGGATAGTCAAGAGATAGTCAACCACTAGGCTAGTGTAGGACACATTTAGGACAGTCACAATTTCAACCGCCGGGATGGTTTAGGACATTGAACACTTATTTAATTAATTTTGGACTCATATGTCTACATTTGGACTATTCCTAAAACTCCTTCCCAAATGAAAAGTTTTATGAGAGGGAGGGTGTGATTGAAAAGGGAGAGGGAGAGGGAGAGGTGAGAGTCAATATACTTCCCTCAAGGAATTCAAACTTCCCGCTCTAAAATTCAAACTTCCCTCCTCCATTCCCCCCCTTTCCCCATTCCCCCCTTCCCCATTGCCCATTGCCCAATCCCCCCTCTCCCCCCTCCCCCCCCCTCCTTCCCCCCCCCTTTCTTTCCCCCCCCCTTCCCCATCCCCCCCCCCCTCCCCTTCACCTTCCCCTTCCCCTCTCCCCCCCCCTCCTTCCCCCCTTCACCTCTTCCCCCCCCCCCCCCCCCCCCCCCTTCCCCCCATTCCTCCCCCTCCCCCCTCTTTCCCCCTTCCTTTCCCTCCCTTTTCCCTCCCCTCCCCCCCCTTTCCCCTTCCCTTCCCCCCTCCCCTCCCCCCCCTCTCCCCTTTTCCCCTCCCCCTGCCTTTTCCTCCCCCTCCCCCTTCCCCCCCCCTCCCCTTCCTCTCCTTTATTCGGGCACGATCCTTTGAACATGCATCAATCAAACCTATGTTAAAGCATGTGCAAAGTATCATATGCATCAGATATGATTTTGATGGTCAAAGTCCCCTCAAATTCCATTTTTCACCAAGTGTTATGCACAAACATCAAAAAATAGTATTTGAGGTGTGTCATTCGAACGTGCACATAACTAATGGGCATGATACTTTCTACACACATGAATCCAACTTATGTTAATGCACGTACAAACTATCATATCCCATTGTATATGCTTTGGATGGTCAAAGTTAGCACAAACCCAATTTTCCATCAAGTGTTCTGCACAACCATTAAAAAATATTATTTGAGGTGTGTTATTCGTATGCACACATACCCGATAGACACGATAATCTTCATTATGTCAATCCAACCTATATTGAGGCTTGTACAAAGTATCCTGCCCATTGGATATGCTTTGGGATGGTTAAACTTGCCACAAATGCCATTTTTCACTAAGTGTTATGCACAATCACCAAAAGACATGCTCTGAGGTGTGTTATTTAACATGCACATACCCGATGGGCATGATACTTTGCATGTGTATAAATATAATCTATTTTGAGCTATTTGCAAAGTATCATGCCCATCAAATATGCTCTAGATGTCAAAGTCACCACAAACCCTGTTTTTCACCAAGTGTTATGCACAACCGCTTAAAAATAGTATCTAAGGTGTGTCATTCAAATGCGCTCATACTCAATAGTCATGATACTTTGCACACACATCAATACAACTTGTGTTAAGGTGTGTGCAAAATATCACGTCCATCAAATATTCTTTGGATGGTCAAACGCGCCACAAACCCCTTTTTTCACGAAGTGTTATGCACAGCTGCCAAGAAATAGTACCTGAGGTGTATTATTGAATGCGCTCATACCCAAAGGGTACGATGCTTTGCACAAGTAAAAATAAAACCTATTTTAAGATGCATGCAAAATATCTTGCCATTGGATATGCATTGGATGGTTAAATGCATCACAAACCTCGTTTTTTACCAAGTGTTATGCACAGCTACCAAATAATAGTATTTGAGGTGTATTATTCAAATGCTCTCATACCCTATGGCTACAATAGTTTTCACATGCATCAATACAATCTATTTTGAGTTATGTGCAAAGTATTATGTCCATTGGATATGCTTTGGATGGTCAAAGTCGTCACAAATTGCCTTTTTCATCAAATGTTATTTACAATCGCAAAAAAATAGAGTTTAAGGTGTGTTATTCGAACGCGGACATATTGGATGGACATAATAATTTGAATTCATGTCAATCCAACCTATTTTTAGGTCTTTGCAAAGTATCATGCCCATCAAATATGCTTTGGATGGTCCAAACGCACCACAAACTCCATTTTTCACTAAGTGTCATGCACAACCGCCAAAAAACATGCTTTGAAGTGTGTTGTTTGAATGTGCACATATCTGATGGGTGCGATACTTTGCAAGTTCATCAATACAACCTATTTTGAGCTGTGTGCAAACTATCATGCCCATCATATATGCTCTGGATAGTCAAAGTCACCACAAATCCCTTTTTCCAGCAAGTATTATGCACAACTGTCAAAAAATAGTATTTGAGGTGTGTTATTTGAACACACACATATCCAATCGGTATGATACTATTGATACAAGTCAATCTAATAGATGTTGAGGATTGTGCAACGTATCATGTCTAGATGGCCAAACTAGCCACAAACCTCATTTTTCACCAAGTGTTATGCACAATCGTAAAAAACAAAAAACTCTATTTATCCACTAAGTGTTATGCACAATTGCCAAAGAATAGTATCTGAGGTGTGTTATTCAAATGACCTCATACCTAATGGGAATAATACTTTGCACACATGTCAATACAACCTATTTTGATATGCATGTAAGTATTGTGTCCATCCGATATGCTTTGGATAGTCAAAGTCAGCACAAACCCACTTCATCAAGTATTATGCACAACCACCAAAAAATAGTATTTGAGGTGTGTTATTTAATTGCGCACATACCGTGTGTTATTTAATTGCGCACATACCTGATGGGCACGATATCTTTCAATCATGTCAATTTAACCTTTTTTGAGTCTTGTGCCAAGTATCATCATCGGATATGATTTAGATGGTCAAACTCACCACAAATCATATTTTTCACTAAATGTCGTACACGACCACCTAAAAACACACTCTGGATGTGTTATTCAAATGTGCACACACATGATGGGTATGATACTTTGCATGTGTGTCAATACAACCTATGTTGATTTGTGTGCAAAGTATCATGCCCATCAGATATGGTCTGGATGATCGGAGTCACCAGAAACCCCGTTTTTCACCAAGTGTTATCCACAACCACCATAAAATGTATCTGAGGTGTGTCATTCAAATGCATTCATACCTGATGGGAATGATACTTTGCACATACATCAATATAATATATGTTGAGTCACGTTTAAAATATCATGCCCATCAGATTTGCTTTGGATGGTCAAACATGCCACAAACTCCGTTTTTCACCAAGTGTCATGGACAACAGCCAAAAAATAGTATCTAAGGTGTATTATTCAAATGCTCTCATATCTGATGGGCACGATGCTTTGCACATGCATTAATCTAATATAATTAGAGACACATGAAAAATATCGTGTCCATCGGATATGCTTTGGATGGTCAAACATGCCACAAACCCCATTTTTCATCAAGTGTTATGCACAATTGTCAAAGAATAGTATTTGAGGTGTGTATTCAAATGCACTCATACCCAATAGGCACAATACTTTGCACACATGTCAATCCAACCTATGTTGAGGTGCGTACAAAGTATCATGCCCATTAGATATGCTTTGCATAGTCAAAGCCGGCACAAATCCAAATTTTCATCAAGTATTATGCACAACCATCAAAAAATAGTATTTGAGGTGTGTTATTCAAGTGTGCACATATTGGATGGACATGATACCTTGCACTCTTGTTAATTTCACCTTTTTTGAGTCTTGTGCTAAGTATCGTGCCCATTGGATATGCTTTGATGGTCAAACTTGCTACAAACTCTATTTTTCACTAGGTTTCATGCACAACCGCCACCAAAAAACATGATCCGAGGTGTGTTATTCAAGTGTGCACATACCCGATGGACATGATACTGTGTGTAGGCATCAATCTTGCATATTTTGA
>NC_141610.1:49868670-49976170 GCF_047967505.1 Dipteris shenzhenensis | reverse complement strand
TCCCCTCACTCCTCTGTCTCTCTCTCCTCTCCTATCTCTCTCTCCTCCCCTCCCCTTTCCCTCACTCCCCTCCCTCCACTCACTTTCTCTCTCTATCCTCTCCTCCCTCCACTCATTTCTCTCACCCCTAGGGTTGTGGCTGCTAGAGCTCCTCCTTCTCTCTCCTCTGTCTCCTCACTCCCCTCTCTTCCCTCACTTTCTCTCTCTACTCTCCCTCTCCTCACTTCTCTTTCCCTCTCCTCACTTCTCTTTCTCTCTCCCTCCTCTCCCTCCCCTCATTCTCTCTCTCTCCTCTCCCTTTCCTCACTCCTCTCACCCTGGAGGCCACGGCCGCCAAGACCTCTATCTCTCTCTCTCTTTTCTCGCTCGCTCTCTCTCTCTCTCTCTCTCTCTCTCTCTCTCTCTCTCTCTCTCTCTCCCTCCCCTCCCTCCCGTCACTCCACTCTCTCTCTCTCCCCTCCCTCTCTATGCCGCCTCCCTCTTCTTTCTGTCTCCCTCCTCTCCCTCCCCTCATTGTCTCTCTCTCCTCTCCCTTTCCTCACTCCTCTCACCCTAGGGGTCTCCCCCTAGGGGCCGTGGCTGCCAGGACCTCTCTCTCTCTCTCTCTCTCTCTCTCTCTCTCTCTCTCTCTCTCCCCTCCCTCTCTACGTCGCCTCCCCCTTCTTTCTCTCTCCCTCCCCTCATTCTCTCTCTCCTCTCCCTCTCCTCACTCCTCTCACCCTGGGGGCCATGGTTGCCAGAACCTCTCTCTCTCTCTCTCTCTCTCTCTCTCTCCCCTCCCTCTCTACACTGCCTCCCCCTCCCGTCGCCTCCCCCTACCATTGCCTCCTCACCTCCTTCTCTGCTCCCCCCCTCCTGTCGCCTCCCCCTACCGCCTCCCCCTCCTGCTACCTCCTCCCTCCCTCCTTTCCTCCCTCTCTCTCCCCCCTCCACCCCTCCATCCCCCACCTCCCCCTTTGCTGCCGCCTCCAACCCCCCTCTGCCACTGCCTCCCCTCTCGCCGCCTCCCCCTACCGCTGCCCCCTCACCTCCTTCTTTGCTCACCCCCTCCCGCCGCCTTCTCCTATCGCCTCCCCCTCCTGCCGCCTCCTCCCTCCCTCCTTTCCTCCCTCTCTCTCCCCCCTCCATCCCCCCTCTGCTGCTGCCTCCCCCTCCCACCGCCTCCCCCTACTGCCGCGCCCTCACCTCCTTCTCTGCTCCCCCCTCCCACCGCCTCCCCCTATCGCCTCCCCCTCCCACCGCCTCCTCCCTCCCTCCTTTCTTCCCTCTCTCTCCCCCCTCCACCCCTCCATCCCTCCATCCATCCCCCCACCTCCCCCTCTGTCGCCGCCTCCATCCCCCCTCTGCCGCCGCCTCCCCCTCCCACCGCCTCCCCCTACTGCCTCCCCCTCCCACCGCCTCCTCCCTCCCTCCTTTCCTCCCTCTCTCTCCCCCCTCCATCCCCCCTCTGCCGCTGCCTCCCCCTCCCGCTGCCTCCCCCTACTGCCGCCCCCACACCTCCTTCTCTGCTCCCCCCCTCCCGCCGCCTCCTCCTGCCGCCTCCCCCTCTTGCCGCCTCCTCCCTCCCTCCTTTCCTCCCTCTCTCTCCCCCCTCCACCCCTCCATCCCCCCACCTCCCTCTCGAACCTCTCTCTCTCATACCCCGCTCTCTCTCTCCTCCCTCCCTCCTTTCCTCCCTCTCTCTCCCCCCTCCACTTCCCTCTTCCTCCTGGAGGTTGCGGCCCCCAAGGCTCCTCTACTTCTCTCTAAACTTTCTCTCTCTCTCTAGTTCCTGTCACCTCTCTCTCTCATCACCCCCTCTCTCTCTCCTCCCTCCCTCCTTTCCTCCCTCTCTCCCCCCCTCCACTTCCCTCTTCCTCCTCGAGGCCGCGGCCCCCAAGGCTCCTCTCCTTCTCTCTAAACTTTCTCTCTCTCTCTCTAGTTCCTCTCTCTCTTTCTTTCTCTCTCTCTCTTCAAATTCGAAAAAAACAAATCTACAAAACTTAGATAAAGAATTTATCAAAAAAATTTACAAGTACCTGGAAAAAGTTTGTAACTTTGCTCTTTCTTGCTTTCTTGCTCTTCCTTCCTTGCTTTCTTGCTCGTCCTTGCTTTCTTGCTTCAGTGAATGAAATGACGGGAGAATGAATGAAGAAGGAAGACTATATATAAGAAAAACTAGGTTTTCCTCCTCCTCTCCTATTGGCTTTCCATTCCTCCCCTCTCTCCTATTGGCTTTCCATTGCTCCCCTCTCCCATTGGCTCCCATTACTCCCCCTCTCCCATTGGACCCCCATTCCTCATCCCAATCTTCCATTGGCCCTCCCCCCATCCATTTCTTCTTCCTCCCCCATTACCACCACTCCCATCCCACATTTCAACCGCGTCCCATACTCCTCCCATTTCCCCATCCCACCCTTCCATTTCCCAAAATCCCATATTTCCCCATCTCACCCTCCTCTTTTTCATCCCCTATTAACTCCCCTCTCTCATTTCACTCCCTTATTATCCTACTCCCCTATTACCTCCCCCTCTCCCATTCCATTTCTCCCTCACCACTCTCACTTCCACTTCCCATTACTCACTTGCCATTTGCAAACTATTAATATATTATTATACTATTTTTTTATACTTATTATCATACATCCCTATTACCTCCCCTCTCCCATTCCACTCCCTCCTCACTCCCACTTCCACTTCCCATTACTCACTTGCTATACACATTTGCAAACTATTAATATATTATTATATGATTTTTTATACTATTTGCAAACTTACATGTGGGCAAAATCACGTGTCAAAGCGACCCTATCATGGTCATACAACAACTGTGCTTTTATTCAAGGGCATATTTACAAGGGCGTATTTATCCTCATCAACAAGCTTATTTCAGCTTTTATTTTAACACAATACTCAAGGTATGAAGTGCCAGATTTGTGCACGAGGTGTTTACTTTGTTGTATCAAAATTGTTTGCCACACACACACACATATACACATACCGAGAATTTGCTAATATTATCGCATCTACATTTCTCCGATGGGCACAAAACCTTGTACACGCCTCAACCTAGGTCGTATTGACTTGCATACAAAGTGGTGCACCCATCCCATAAGTACTTGTTCGGATAACACACCTGCAAATGTATTTTATGACGATTGTGCATAACACTAGGAACAAAATGGTGTATAATGTGCGATCGACTATGGAAAGCATATCCAATGGACACAAGACTTTGCACATTCCTCAACCTAGGCAGTATTGACTTGTGTGCAAAGTGGCATCCCCATCTGATAAGTACTTGTTTGAAAAACACACCTAGGATCGTGTTTTTTGACGGTTCTACATGACACCAAGGCGAAAATGGTATTTAATACTCAGTCTACCATGCAAAGCATATCCGATGGGAACAATACTTTGCACGTGCCTCAAAAGCGGTGGTATGGTATTCCATGCAAAGTGGAACACCCATTCAATAAGTATTGGTATGATAATACACCTAAGAGCATGTTCTTTGGACGGATGCATAATACTAGGAGGAAAACGGTGTATAATGTGTAAAGTGGCTCCCCCATCCGACAAGTACTTTTTTGAATATCACACCTAGGACCATGTTTTTTAATGGTTGTCCATGACACTAAGGCAAAAACGTTGTTTTATGCTTGATCGACAATGCAACGCATATCCGATGGTCACAATACTTTGTACACATCTCAACCTAGGTGTTATTGACTTACATGCAAAGTGGCGTGCCTATCCCATAAGTACTTAGTCGACTAACAAATCTAGGACTGCGTTTTTTGACAGTTGTGCATGACACTAAGGCCAAAACGGTGTTTAATGCTTGATCGACGATGCAAAGCATATCAAATGGGCACAAAACTTTGCATGAGCCTCAACAATTGTGGTATTGCATTGCATGCAAAGTGGTACACCCATCTAATAAGCAGTTGGTTGGATAACACACCTAAAAGCATGTTTTTTTATGGTTGCGCATGACATTGAGGCACAAACAGAGTTTAATACGTGATATACCATGCAAAGTACATCCAATGGGAAAAATACTTTGCACCCACCTCAAGCTAGGTGTTATTGAGTTGCATGAAAAGTGGCATGTCCGTCAGATAAGTACTTGATCCGATAACACACCTAGGACCGTGTTTTCTTACAAATGTGCTTGACACTAAGGCAAAAATTGTATTTAATGCTCAATCAACCATGCAATGCATATCCCATCAGCACAATACTTTACTTGCACCTCAACCTAGGTGGTATTGACTTGTTTGAAAAAAGGCACACCCATCAGATAACTACTTGATTGGATAACACACCTAAGGGTGTGTTTTTTTATGGATGTGCATATCACTAGGGGGAAAATGGTGTATAATGCATGATCGACCATGCAAAGCATATCCGATGGTCACAATACTTTTCATGCACCTCAACCTAGTTTAACTTGACTTGGGTGCAAAGTGGAGCCCCCATCCGATAAGTACTTGTTTGAATAACACACCTAGGACCATGTTTTTTTATGGTTGTGCATTACACTAAGGCAAAAACGGTGTTTTATGCTTGATCGACAATGCAAAGCATATCCGATGGCCATAATACTTTGTGAACATCTTAAACTAGGTGAAATTGACTTACATGCAAAGTGGAGCACCCATCCCATAAGTACTTGATTGAATAACATACCTAGTAGCGTGTTTTTTATGAATGTGCATGACACTAGAGCGAAAATGGTATTTAATGCTCGATCGACCATGCAAAGGATATCCCATGGGCACAATACTTTTCCTATGCCTCAACCTAGGTGGTATTGAAATGTTCTCAAAGAGGCACACCCATCCGATAAGTACTTGGTCAGATAACATACCTAAGGGCGTGTTTTTTTGCGGATGTGCATATCACTACGGCAAAAATGGTGGATAATGCATGATTGACCATGCAAAGCATATCCGATGGGCACAATACTTTGCACGCACCTCAAACTAGTTGAAAAGGACTTGCGTGCAAAGTGGAGCACCCATCCCATAAGTACTTGATCGAATAACATACCTAGCAGTGTGTTTTTTAACGGATGTGCATGACACTAAGGCAAAAAAGGTGTTTTATGCTTGATCGACAATGCAAAGCATATTAGATCGGCATAATACTTTGCACACACCTTAAACTAGGTGAAATTGACCTACATGCAAAGTGGAGCGCCCATCCCATAAGTACTTGATCGAATAACATACCTAGCAGCGTGTTTTCTTACAGATGTGCATGACACTAGAGCAAAAATGGTATTTAATGCTCGATCGACCATGCAAAGGATATCTGATGGGCACAATAGTTTTCCTAAACCTCAACCTAAGTGGTATTTAAATGTTCTCAAAGAGGCACACCCATCCGATAAGTACTTGGTCAGATAACATACGTAAGGTTGTGTTTTTTTGCGGATGTGCATATCACTACGGGAAAAACAGTGGATAATGCGTGATTGACCATGCAAAGCATATCCGATAGTCACAATACTTTTCACGCACCTCAACCTAGTTGTGCAAAGTGGAGCCCCCATCTGAGAAGTACTTGTTTGAATAACACACCTAGGACCGTGTTTTTTTATGGGTGCATGACACTAAGGAAAAAATGGTGTTTTATGCTTGATCAACAATGCAAAGCATATCTGATGGGCATAACACTTTGCACACACCTTAAACTAGGTTGAATTGACTTAATGCAAAGTGGCATTCCCATCCCATAAGTACTTGATCGGATAACATACCTAGCAACATTTTTTTTACAGATGTGCATGACACTAAGGCAAAAATGGTAATGAATGCTCGATCGACCATGCAAAGCATATTCGATGGGCACAATACTTTTCCTACGCCTTAACCTAGGTGGTATTGGAATGTTTTTAAAGAGGCACACCCATGCGATAAGTACTTGGTCAGATAACATACTTAAGGGCATGTTTTTTTACAGATGTGCATATCACTACAAGAAAAACGTTGTATAATGCGTGATCGACCATGCAAAGCATATCCAATGGTCATAGTACTTTGCACGCACCTCAACCTAATTGAAACGTACTTGTGTACAAAGTGGAGCCCCCATCCGATAAGTACTTGTTTGAATAACACACCTAGGACCGTGTTTTTTTATGGTTGTGCATGACACTAAGGCAAGAAAGGTGTTTTATGCTTGATCAACATTGCGTTTGAATAACACACCTAGGACCGTGTTTTTTTATGGTTGTGCATGACACTAAGGCAAAAATGGTGTTTTATGCTTGATCGACAATGCAAAGCCTATCCGATGGGCATAAAACTTTTCACACACCTTAAACTAGGTGTAATTGACTTACATGCAAAGTGGAATTCCTATCCCATAAGTACTTGATCGGATAACATACCTAGCAACGTGTTTTTTTAGGGATGTGCATGACACTAAGGCAAAAATGGTAATGAATGCTCGATCGACCATGCAAAGCATATCCGATGGGCACAATACTTTTCCTATGCCTTAACCTAGGTGGTATTGTTATGTTTTCAAAGAGGCACACCCATCCGCTAAGTACTTGATCAGATAACATACCTAAGGGCATGTGTTTCTACGGATGTGCATATCACTACAGGAAAAACGTTGTATAATGCGTGATTGACCATGCAAAGCATATACGATGGTCACAATACTTTGCAACCACCTCAACCTGGTTTAAAGAGACTTGCAGGCAAATTGGAGTCCCTATCCGATAAGTACTTTTTTGAATAACACACCTAGGACCATGTTTTTTTATGGTTGTGCATGACACTAAGGCAAAAACGGTGTTTTATGCTTGATCGACAATGCAAAGCATATCCAATGGGCACAATAATTTGCACACACCTTAAACTATGTGGAATTGACTTACATGCAAAGTGGTGTGCCCATCCCATAAGTACTTGATCAGATAACATACCTAGCAGCGTGTCTTTTTACAGATGTGCATGACACTAGAGCAAAAATGGTATTTAATGCTCGATCGACCATGCAAAGGATATCCAATGGGCACAATACTTTTCCCATGCCTCAACCTAGGTGGTATTGAAATTTTCTCAAAGAATCACACCCATCCGATAAGTACTTGGTCAGATAACATACCTAAGTGTGTGTTTTTTTGCGGATGTGCATATCACTACGGGAAAAACAATGGATAATGCGTGATCGACCATGCAAAGCATATCCGATGGTCACAATACTTTGTACGCACCTCAACCTAGTTGAAATGGACTTGTGTTTAAAGTGGAGCCCCCATCTGAGAAGTACTTGTTTGAATAACACACCTAGGACCGTGTTTTTTTATGGTTGTGTATGACACTAAGGCAAAAACGGTGTTTTATGCTTGATCGACAATGCAAAGCATATCGTATGGGCACAATACTTTGCACACACCTTAAACTAGGTGGAATTAACTTACATGCAAAGTGGTGCATCCATCCCATAAGTACTTGATCGGATAACATACCTATCAGCGTGTTTTTTTACGGATGTGTATGACACTAGAGCAAAAATGGTATTTAATGCTTGATCGACAATGCAAAGGATATTCGATGGGCACAATACTTTTCCTATGCCTCAACCTAGGTGGTATTAGCATGTTCTCAAAGAGGCACACCCATCCGATAAGTACTTGGTCAGATAACACACCTAAGGGCATGCTTTTTTACGGATGTGCATATCACTAGGGGAAAAACGGTGTATAATGCGTGATCGACCATGCAAAGCATATCTGATGGTCACAATACTTTGCATCATGGATGCTTTTTTCATGTTAGTTTCGTTAACCAGTGAAACTTTTATATTGGTGTTGAAAGTTGATATGTCCTAATAAAAATAAATGTTTGAAGTATTCACTAGGATTTGAAACTTTTATGCCAAAAAATAGAAAGTTTCACCCAAGAATTATATCTTTTACTTCAAAATATAAAAGAAAATATATATAAAAGAATACATGGTTATCAATAATTGTGAAACTAAAAAATATAGCTCCATAAACTTTCGCCAGGATTTTATATCAATATATAAGTATAGCTTTGATAAAAACATCCATGCTTTGCATGCACCTCAACCTAGTTGAAACAGACTTGCATGCAAAGTGGAGCCCCCATCTGAGAAGTACTTGTTTGAATAACACACCTAGGACCGTGTTTTTTTATAGTTGTACATGACACTAAGGCAAAAATGGTGTTTTATGCTTGATCGACAATGCAAAGCATATCTGATGGGTAAAATACTTTGCACAAACCTTAAACTAGGGGGAATTGACTTAGATGCAATGTGGTGCCCATCCCATAAGTACTTGATTGGATAACATACATAGCAGCGTGTTTTTTTACAGATGTGCATGACACTAGAGAAAAAATGGTATTTAATGCTCGATCGACAATGCAAAGGATATCCGATGGGCACAATACTTTTCCTATGCCTCAACCTAGGTGGTATTGACATGTTCTCAAAGAGGCACACCCATCCGATAAGTACTTGATCAGATAACACACCTAGGGGCATGCTTTTTTACGGATGTACATATCACTAGGGAAAAAACGGTGTATAATGCATGATCGACCATGCAAAGCATATCGGATGGTCACAATATTTTGCACGCACCTCAAACTAGTTGAAACGGACTTGCATGCAAAGTGGAGCCCCCATCTAAGAAGTATTTGTTTGAATAACACACCTAGGACCGTCTTTTTTTATGGTTGTGCATGACACTAAGGCAAAAATGGTGTTTTATGCTTGATCCACAATTCAAAGCATATCCAATGGGCAAAATAATTTGCAAACACCTTAAACTAGGTGGAATTGACTTACATGCAAAGTGGTGTGGCCATCCCATAAGTACTTGATCGAATAACATACCTAGTAGTGTGTTTTTTTATGGATGTGCATGACACTAAGGCAAAAATGGTATTTAATGCTTGATCGACCATGCAAAGCATATCGGATGGGCATAATACTTTTCCTATGCCTCAACCTAGGTAGTATTGACTTGTTTTCAAATAGGCACACCGATCGGATAAGTACTTGGTCAGATAACACACCTAAGGGCGTGTTTTTTTAAGGATGTGCATATCATTAGGGGAAAAATGGTGTATAATGTGTGATCGACCATGAAAAGCATATCTGATGGTCACAATACTTTGCATACACCTCAACCTAGTTAAAACGGACTTGTGTGCAAAGTGGAGCTCCCATCTGAGAAGTACTTGTTTGAATAACACACTTAGGACCGTGTCTTTTTATGGTTGTGCATGACACTAAGGCAAAAACGGTGTTTTATGCTTGATCGACAATTCAAAGCATATCCGATGGGTAGAATAATTTGCACACACCTTAAACTAGATGTAATTGACTTACATGCAAAGTGGCACACCCATCCCATAAGTACTTGTTCAAATAACACATCTAGGACCTTGTGTTTTACAGTTGTGTGTGACACTAAGGCGAAAACGGTGTATAATGCGTGATTGCCTATGCAAAGCATATCTAATGGAAAAAATAGTTTGTATATGCCTCAACCTATGTGGTGTTGAGTTTCATGCAATGTGATGCTCCCATATCATAAGTACTTGTTTGGATAACACACCTAGGAGCACATTTTTTGATGATAGTGCATATCACAAGAAGAAAAATGTTGTATAATGCGTGATTGACAATGTAAATCATATCAGATGGACATAATACTTTGAGCACACCTCAACCTTTTTAACGGTTGTGCATGACACTAAGGCAAAAATAGTATTTAATTCTCCCTCGACCATGCAAAGCATATCCAATGGGCATAATACTTTGCATGAGCCTCAAAATCAGTGGTATTGAGTTACATGTAAAGTACTACACCATCCGATAAGCACTTGGTTGGATAACACACCTAAAAGCGTATTTTTTTATGCTTGTACATGACATTGAGGCACAAACGGTGTTTAATGCGTGATATACCACACAAAGCATATCTGATGGGCACAATACTTTGCACATTCCAACCTAGGTGTTATTGAGTTGCATGCAAAGTGGCATGTCTATCCGATAAGTACTTGATCGGATAACACACCTAGGAGCGTGTTTTTAAACGAATGTGCTTGACACTAAGGCAAAAATGGTATTTAAAGCTCAATTGACCATGCAATGCATATCTGATGGGCAAAACACTTTACCTGCACCTAAACCTAGGTGGTATTAACTTGTTTGCAAAGAGACACACCCATATGATAAGTACTTCGTTGTATAACACACCTAAGGGCGTGTTTTTTTATAGATGTGCATACCACTAGGGAAAAAACGATGTATAATGCATGATCGACCATGCAACACATATCAGATGGTCACAGTACTTTGCACACACCTCAACCTAGTTGAACTTGACTTGTGTGCAAAGTGGAGCCCCCATTTGATAAGTACTTGTTTGAATAACACACCTAGGACCGTGTTTTTAATGGTTGTGTATGACACTGAGGCACAAACGGTGTTTAATGCGTGATATACCATGGAAAGCATAGCCGATGGGCACAATACTTTGCACGCACCTCAACGTTGGTGTTATTGAGTTGCATGCAAAGTGGTGTGTCGATCTGATGAGTACTTGATCAGATAACTTCTCCCACCAATAAATTAAGTACTAATTAAAAATTATAATAAATGAGTAGATTATTAAAAAGAGACTAATATTTATGTAATTGTTGCTGCTGCAGTTTGCTTGCAAAGGACTCTCACAAAGGAGATGGCTATAGATTTTGTTCCAGGGATGGATGTGATTTTATGTAGCAAAAGAGAAGTAGTTGCATTTGCTATAATCCATGATAGTGATCCCAATTCAGTTTGCCACTCTCGAAGACTTGGTGAAGATAAGGTGGCAGTTATTGTATCAAAGATTCTTAGCACACATGTTGAGCTAAAGTATAAATGTGGAGATATGGAAACACTTGGAGATGTTATGCCCTACAATACATCCAACAAATCATTTATAGCATGGGACAAAGACGAGACTTATGCAATAGACATTATCAAGAATACAAAGTGCACCACCTTGGATTTTACTATAGGGGACATTTTACAAATGAGATCATTTGCAAATAAGACCGTAACAGAAGGTGAAGTATCGGGATTTGAACAAGTGGAGCAATGGTCATTTGCACAGATGAGGATTCTAAAAGTCACCGATGATGGTATGGTTGACAACATAACATCCTTATGTGATCCCTACTATGAGGTAGGCAAGAATATGAGATGGAGCATGCAATTTTTAAACATGAGAAAGAGGCACATGGTTTTCAATGATAAAGACAAGGTATACTACAATATCAAAGGACCTAAAAAGCGTGCCCATGTGCCAGGCTCTATCACTTCAAATGTGGATGATTTCAATGTACTCAATTATAGAAGTGACATCTTATCTGGAGTGGATGAGTTCATTGGTTCCGAGAAACAAAATGATTTTAGAAGCGAAGCCTTATCTGGGGTGTGGATGAATTCTTGCACAGTGAGAAGGGCAAAGGTTTCAATAGCGATGTCTTGTCAAGTGTGGATGAGTTCATGCATATTAACAAACCTGGTGTCAATCAAGCTTGTGGATTTGTGAAAGCCATGCAAGATGTCCCAATGAGCGATGTTCTCTCAGGAGTGGAAGAGTTTCAAGGTTCTCAATCCTCTCGTAGAATATTGAATTCATTGAATGGTCCTAAGAGTACGTTAAAAACGAGGATGAGATCAACAGAGGATTATTCAGTATTTAACTTTGATTGTGATATGGCCAAGGATGCAATGACCAATCATGGATGCTTGGTTACAAACAAATGTGAGGAGAAGAAGTGCATAAATACAGATAACGTGCACGAGGAACAAAAACGGTCATACATATGCATGAAGAGAAAGTGAATCCAAGCGAGATCCAGGCAGATCCACAAAAGCAACCAAAGAGGAAGAGAGTAATGAAGGAGGAGAACATGTTAAATGCATTGGGATATCTATGTTGCAAGCGAAGATGTATGGGCTTCATTGATCTTGCAGATATCAAGGAATGTAGAGGACACGTGTGGCAAAGAAGAGGAAGCGAAAGAAATGAATACCTTCTCACAAGTCTCTCTTGCTTTCTTCAGAATGGCAATAAAAGGCTAAGTTCAAGACAAAAGGTAAAACCTCTCGTAAATGGAAATAAGGTTTGCAATAAGGCATATCACAATATTATTGGATTATCCCATGGTACATATTGGGATTTAGTCACCAAGGCAAAGGGCGGCAACAAATTTAGCATTTACGGTAATAGAGGAAGGTCCAAATCAAGAATCTCAACTGTCAGGGCAGCAACAATTTTGCAAGACTTCATACATAAAAATGCTTTACCTCAACCCCATATATCTACCAAACTCCCTAACGGTGATGCGATCACTAAAATGCACCTTCCAATGGGCTTGACAAAGCTCGAAGTATTTGACTCTATTGCAGCAAAGCAAAGGCAAAGAGGGGATGCCATGGCTTCTTCTCATACTTTGTATACTCTTTGGAAGAAGAACTTTGGATATGTTAAAATCCCAAAGAGGCAAAAAATGTCAAAGTGCAATGTTTGTGATGATTTAAAGCGAGCGATTGAGAGCTCGGGGGGGGTCACTATGTATAAACCCTCTATATCACGTGCGTGCAAGGCCTATATTTAAAATCCCTTATCTGTAAAGTTTTTCATTAATAAATTGTACCCCTTTTCTATACAAATCTGTAAAAATTTTCCAAAACTATTTTAAATAGTCCCTTATGTATATTTATTTCTGTAAATTTTAGAAATAGAAAATATCCTTCTGTTGAACTCACGTGATAGGGTTACATATGATGAGTAACCCCCTCGAGATTGAGAGTGCAACATGTCCAAATCAAAGGGAATTATACAAAAAAAACCGAAAATCTCATCATGACCTTATTCGACATTCTAGACAAAAATATGCATTTTGGAAGGAGCAAGCTATTTCGCATCCCGATGACTACATGTGCCTTATTGTAGATGGCATGGATCAGAATACAACAACATTGCCTCGTTTTGTTGCCACTTCACCTAAATTACAAGGAAAGCACTTTCTAAAGACACATCTATGTGGAGTATTAGTGCATGGAATTAAGTTCTTTGCAGATATATGTATTGATTCCTTGCATCTACATGATAGCAATCAAGTTGTAACATCTATTATGAAGGCAATTCACAATGTACATGCAGAAAAAGGTCGCCTACCACCAACTTTGAGAATACAAGCTGATAATTGCTGGTGAGAAAATAAGAATGTACTCATGTTTGCATTCTGCTCCATGCTAGTTGCTCATCGAATCTTCAATGAGGTCGAATGTGGATTTTTGTATCTTGGGCATACACATGAGGATATTGATTAGGATTTTAGCACAGTCTCAAGAGAGATTAAATGCAAGGATGTGGAGACAATATATGACTTGGTAAGAAGATGTGGCAGGCAAGTTGGTGGTCGTAAGGAAAGTACAGTATGTGAGAGGCTCGAAAGAATATATGATTAGAAGAGCTTCATTCTACCTTTCATACAAACGGGTGGTGATGCATTGACAGGTCATACCAATCCACACTACTTTCGTTTTTTTTTTAAAGATGAAAAACCCGTAATGCAATGGCAACAGTATTCTCATGATACAAAATGGGAACCTGAAAAACCTTACAGTCTCTTAATTTCAATTCCCAGCAAGGAAAGGTATCCAACATGGGCTCCTATACAAGAATTCAATGAGAGGTCTAACTATGAAATAGAAGGATTAAAAGCATTGATTACATACAAAGAGGAAATGCTCCGGAGATATCCTAATTCGAAGCCTACTTGGAGAGAACACACTACCACTGTAATTAACAAGACACGAAAATTAATAAAGGACCTTGAGAGAATGCGAGGCTCAAAGGATGTCAAGGAAGAATGCAATATATTTTGGCCAAATGTTCATAACGATTTGCGCCCAGCTCCAGTCTTTGAAAATGAATTTGTATCATTACTCCCACATCCATATTGTGGACCGAAGAAGAGAGAGTTTAGGCCACAAGTAGATACAGAGGTCGATTGTTTTGTTGTGGTTCGGCCATCGAATGATGAATATGAGAATGTGAAGTTTTGGGTTGCAAAAGTAGTTAATGTGCAAAGAGATGATCAAGGGAGAGCTACAACATTTACCGCGGTATGGTATGAGCCAAAGGGCAGGAAGGAGAATATGGATAACAACACATTGTATACTAATTGTATAATGAAGGAGTGGGTCCCAAATGATGAAGCGGTCTCACAAGTTTCGACAGAGACAATCATAGTGTCTTGGCATTCAAGGGCAAAGAAATCAAAGAAGTGCATGGGATATGAGGTAGAAGGAAAAATAAAATACCACAGCAAAGTATTTTGCATATACATGAATTTTTAAGGATGCTCGCCATGGAGGAAGTAGAAGGAGACAGCGCAAATGAAGAATGTCCATGATTAAAGCTTTTTATTGAAGTCCATTGAAGGATTTTATTTGGGTACTAGGCAAGAAGCCAATTGACAATTATAATCATATATTATTAGACTAGTAGGTGCAACTGTACTGAATCATCACCTTCTATGTCAAATGAGAGTCAAAATATGCACTGGATGTCACCCAAGGTCAAGGCTTGGCAAGACAATAGGGAGTTAATGCAGATGGCACCTGGCAAGGGACTGTCACATTGAGCAATAAGCCAATGGGGAGTCAATGCAGATGGCATGAATTTAGGATCTTTAAGAGCAACAATTTAAATTGTAAACATATGTTGAATCTATATCATTTTATACAAAGACTCCAGCTGAGAGCAATGTCTCTCAATGTAAATATATAATGATAGCTATAATTGCTATTATAATTCTTTGGTTCAATACAAAAGTTGGGTCTTATGGCATCATGTCTTTTTTCTATTTATTAAAAGTTTTAAAAATTTTGTGCATATTGCGAGTGACAATGTTATTTACATGAAATATTTAAGTCTCCTTTCATGGATTTATAAATTTATCACGTTAAGGAAAAATATTAAAAATAATTAAATTAACAAATAACTTAGGTATAGCTAGAATTTCTAAAATAGGATTATTTCAAATTCTTACATGTTAGTGCAAAAGTATAGATTGAAAAAACAAGATTTTTATGTGAATATGATAGTGCCACAAAGTGAACTTTTGATTTGGGAAGAATATTTTCAGAAAGTAAAATTTCGATTTGGGATGGATATTTTCACAAAGTAAACTTTTCATTTGGGAAGGATTTTTGGGCTTCATCCAAAAACAACAGAAAAAGTCCAAAATTAATGAAATAGGTGTTAAAAAGAGTCTTGTAGGTCTCTTATGTATACCTTTTTAAATTTTGTGAATCTTCAAGAGCATGGTTTTTCATGGTTTTAAACTAATAACTCAATGGATTTTTAAATTTAACAATACAATTCTTAAAAACAAGAAATACAAAATTAGGATTTAGTAGTAGTTTTTGCATTATTAGTGCAACATTATAGAGAGATATTTTGAAATGTATTATGTGGAAATGATAGTGCCAAAAAGTAAACTTTTGATTGTCGAATGACATATTCATAAAGTAAAATTTTCATTTGGGAAGGATTTTAAAGAATAGTCCAAGAATAGTCCAAATGTAGACATATGAGTCCAAAATTAATGAAATAAGTGTTCAATGAAATATAATCCATAAAATGGATGTTAAAGGAACTTTGATGTAGAGAAGGAAAGACAAAATTTCTAATGAGAATCCATTGGAAGTCCCGCTCAAATAAAATATGGGACTTAAGAGGAGCATGAGAATACATTTTCCTTACTCTGGTAACACTAACACCACTAGGATCTTACATCAATCCCTACTAACACCTTCTTCCTAATAACTTACCCCTTCAATTTTCCTTTTCCTTTTTCTTATTCCTTCTTTGAATGATCACAAGTACTCAACTTGGCTCACTCAATCCCTGAAGTGCTAGATCCAGATGAATCACTCATCCATACGTCCAACAAGCATTCCATAACAAGGAGCCACCACATCCCTCTGTTGCGATGGCCCAAAAAAGATTCAGCCTAGTGCACACAAAAGACTACTTTGTAGACAACACTCCCACAACCATGAACATTGCACGATATAAGTGATTTTATACATAGCCTTTCAATCCATCCATTGGTCATATTTGCAATAGCTTCATCGACATTGTTTGCATGTAATTTGGTCAAAAAGAGATCCATTGTCATCCTTTCCTCAGCTTCGTTCTTGCATAGAAGTGCTTTGCAATCGCCAAATAGCTTGATTACATACACTGGATACAATTGGTTATCCAACAAATCATATCTTTAGCCCACAAGAAAGTTTTCTATTTTACCTAATAACCAAACAACAACATAGCAATCAGAACTATCTGACCATTCACCATTTGGTTGGGTATTTGTGCCGTTCGTTGTGTATAGCTCTGGAGTAAGCCAGGGAAATCTTGCCCGGGTGCATGCACCTCAACTTGCTCTTGCTTGCTCTCGGTCCTATGCAAAACCTTTCCTAATTGACAATGCCCAACTGCATAGATTTTCCATTTGGTGTGAAATCCAACATGTAGTTGCAGGCACTCAAATCGGTGTGTTTGAAACCCCACTCATGCACTGCTTTTACATACTTGCATATGACTTTGCACATCATGCCAATCATTCCAGGGTTGTTCATGCAGGTTGCCTTGATGTGCCCAATTGGGACAACCGTGATACATGGAATGTAGGCTTATAACAGTGTAACATCTAATTCGATAACTTTAACCTCAAAATGAGAACTCTAGGAGAATATTTGAAAGATTCTCTTCTTTTCATGTGAATTTTACACATTTTTTTAAAAGATGGCCATTTTGCACAATGTCTTTTGACAAAAGACATAAAAACCATCAATTTTTGAAATTTTGTTGACAATGGTATTTCAGAAAACAGGCATGAAAACCTTTACTTAGAATACCAAAAACTTATAAAATACGATAATGTCTCAAAACCATTACAATATGGACCTCTGCATCCAATGCAAATAAAAGGACCATGGCATAACATAATTCAAAAGTCTAATTGCTTCACAAATATAAATTCCATTGACCCTACAAAGAATAGTACTCATCCTCCAATCCTATACCTTCAAGTGCACTAGAGCTAAGCTTTGTGGGGTTGAATTTGTAAGACCTCATTGATGTGCATATAACTAATGGCTCGACACATAGCCCTATGCATAACAGTCATGGCAAGATCTATCTTTAAAGATTCATGGGCATGTGTAGAATCATGTCTATTTCTTGCCAACATTAAATCGGTTTGCTTAAAACTTGGCACACCCTCTATCTTGACCTGATATGCTCTCCCTTCCACTCCCCCACCCAATTCTTTAAGGGGTGTCAATGCGGTTGGTGGGGAGTGTATTGTGGTGGAGCACATGTCAGCAAACTTTGTGCATAGATCTATCTATGTCCGATCGTTGAGGCTTTTTGGGTTGATCTTTTTTGGGACCCACTGGAAATCTAAGTATAATGTTGTAGGGACATATTAGATGCCCTTCCTGCTAACCCTCTCTCCTTTTGGTTTTTTTTTGTGAATAGTGGCGCAAGATTCTTTCCATTCCATGAGCCATCTCTCCGAATTCACCTTTTCATAGTCTTCCAAGAGATCACAATACGGCTACTTTAAACTCAGATTGCTCCATTTCTCCATGCCTTGGCCAAATGCATGAAACTAGATAAATATTCTTTCATTCAATTCATCTAACCATGGATGATTTTTTAATGTTAGTTTCATTAAGAAGTGAAAATTTAATATTGCCATCAAAAATTTATATACCGTAATAAAAATAAAAATTTGAGACATTTGCCAAGATTTGAAACTTTTATGCAAAAATTTTAATAGTTTCGCAAAGATTTACATATGTTACTTAGAAATTCTAAAGAAGATACATAAAATCATACTATTTTTTGTCAATACAGTGAAACTTAAAAAAATAGCTTGAAAAAGTTTTTCAGATTTTATATTAATATAAAAGTATAGCTTTGATACAAAAATCCATGCATCCAACAAAACTTTAGTGTGTGGGATTTCTCTAATTTCCTCCTCACTCATTCCGATAATATGCTGGACGCACACCCTACAGACATGGTTCTATAAGTCAACTTTCAAGCTATCTGTTTGTCTGTGTGTGTGTGTGTGTGTGTGTGTGTGTGTGTGTGTGTGTGTGTGTGTTTGTCGGAGTGGCTGCCATGAGTGAAGTGGAAGTAATGACCTAATCCACACAATAATCACTACGTAAGCACATGAATGCTTATACTATGACAACGATGAGTGTCGCCAACTAACTGTACATACAATAACATATGAGGAAGCAATAATCTGATTCATACAAGTTACAACAATCATCACACCCACATCCCAATTGCTATGCTATGGCAAAAATGATAACTAAATTGCCAGTGCAAACCCACACAACCCCTCTAAGAATAGGGCTTGCAAACGTGGAACTCCTAATAGATACTTATAATCTATCACTATAACAATAGTGCGGCACAGTGCTCGGTGTGTTTAGTGCCTAGTGAGCATCAAGATGCTTGGGATGGAGGATGCCATCTCTTGCACTCTAGGTTATATTTGGCATGCATCATTCTATTGGGTGCTTGGATGCATAGAGAAAGTTCCTACTATTGTGTGGTTATGCAAGCATGGACTGAACCAAACAAAGACATGTGATTAAGTGTGAGTGAGTAAATACAAGCTATGCAAGAGAAACCAAGAAACAAAGCAAGTATGCGAACCAAGTACTTGTACTATAGAAACGAGGCTCTGAGCTTGTTACAACCAACCTTAGTTGAAAGCATGGTCATGCAACAAGTTGATGTAGTGACTCACAGACTCTTGCCTCAGCAGCTTGAGGCAATACCCTATCACTTGGGAGCAACACAGCTTAACCTACTCTAAGACTCTACACTCCTCAACACTAGGAAATTGATGGAGCCTCTCTTGCTTCAAATTCCTTACTTAAATACCCCCTGACCCTCTATACTTGTCTGTTCCGTGAACCACCTTTTAAAATTATCCCAAGAGCTGAGCTTCTTAGAGCCACTTCTTGGGATTGGTAATTTGCGCAGCTGCCTCTTTCCTGTCCTTAGGGGATGACCATTTTATGAGTGAAATCTTTTGAGCATCCGAGTGAAGGAAAAAAAAAGCTTCCAACTATGTAAAAATATGGCAAAAATGGATCGGAATAAAATATAGTGAAGAAACCCATATGTAGACTAGACTTCTCTATGAAAATTCCCTTATGATTCTTCTTACAAATTTTACTAAATAAGGGGTGACATTGAAAACCCTCTCCCAACCTATCTTCATGAAAGGGTTTCTCTAAAGAAACCTCATTGAAGCAAGCCATCAAGGTAGTTTCACAAGCGTATCCCTATTGAAGTAGGTCTTCCAAGGTAGCTTTGCTAGCAAAGCTACCTTGGACAACACTTTTAAATGTGACATAACTTTCACATCCAATGTCCAAATATAGTCATTTAACCACTCAAATTGACCAAAAAACACTATTTGAGCACATTTAAGGGGTTATATTTTGGAAAATCTTGCATATATAGTATTGAATATCACATGTATTTTATGAGAGTGATATATAAGCCCAAGTTTATACTTATTTAAACTTCTTTAGAAACATATTCGTAAATATCTTGTAATTTATGCTAGAAAAACACTAGAAAACTCTTTTCATATTGTTATAATTGTGTTTAATAAGTAATTATATATTATTACATTGAGAGTGATTATGGGGGATGTTTCTTAAAAGAATTATTTTTCAACACTTTTTTAAGGTAATAAGAGGGGTACAAGAAATGTATATATTGAATATGAAGATTGATGTTATGTAAAAATGAATGAGTGACTATTCTGTATATTTTTATGATAAAGGGATCTAGTTCTAGTGAAAATAAATGTGTTAAAACCATGTTTCCTAAAGAAATAGCATTTCTTAAATCTCTTGAAAAACATGCTTGGTCGATAAACCTGCTCATAGGTTTTTGCTCATAAAAATGACGCATCCCCTGTCCTTACCACTAGAGACCTCATGAGCTTGGGCGCTCAATCAACCATACCTTGGTTAACAATTACTCAAATCCTGGGTTAGATGAACTAGAGACCAACAATTATCTATTCACAATGATGTAATTATTTGGGTTCTCAATGGTTTTCATTTCTCATAAATGTGTCCATTGGCAACCTCGCCTATTGGTGTCTCCCAAATTGTTGGTATATTTTGAGTGCAACATTAAACAAATGCTTTTTCTTCTAGCCTTTGGGAGCATATAGTTCTTTAACATCAAATCTATGGCCTCATTAGGGATATGACCATTGTCTACCTTTCCCTAGGACATGGTCGTTGCATGCACTTATAACATGGATCATGCCTTACTTATGCAATATAATGAATTAAATCTTACATATTTCTCTTTTCATCCTCTCTCTTTTAATGGAGCAAAACAAATACTGATATAATCAAGTACCCATAATGGCACTTCATAGTAGCATTCCCATTGCACATATAGATTCTTATACTATCTACATGTATGTCCTATACTAGCAACTCTATGGATTAAAGATGCCTAATGCAATGTGTTTTAATTGGAAACTAAGTTTAACCAAGTCATTGAATTGGGAAGATACTGATGGTGTATTAGGAGAAGAGGTTAATTCTTTAATGGGATGGTAAAAATGTTTTGATAGTGATTTATGTTTCAAATCTAGAGTATGCTTAGATCAGGTCTTTGTGGACTACAAGTGGAGCTGAAGATGGACATTGGATCCTATTTTACCTTTCAGTTCCTTCATTGATGTTTGATCCCCACACACGAGCATGTTCTTTAAAGATTGAATTTTCCAAGAGCATCCTAGTAGCCATTTGAGTAGGTTGAATAATGGATGGCTAATTTTGCAAACTATCAACTCTTGAGTAAATAAGAAGATAGTTTGACAAAGGTGCTCTAGACTAAACCAACAATGCCTTAGTCAAAGGAAAGTGGATACTAGATGGGATAATCTAGAGATGCTCTATTAGAGAAGCGACATGAACTTGGGTGATCTACAAGTAGCTTGGTGTAGGCTAAATGATAAGGTCATGACCAAATCAATGGATGAGAAAGCTCATTGTGTAGATCCACAACCTTGGTCCATCTAGTCAATTCTATTAATTGATCTAGAGACTGGATGTCATGTTGATACCCAAATTAATTAAGTATTAATTAATCTATCAATCCATAATGTAAGCAGGCCTGAGGTTTAGTTTCATTTAGATAATGCAATCTAAAACATTGTAATTGGATCAATGCTAGCCCTAACAATTCAAATTGTATTGATTGCACATGGGTGAGCTTAAGTAGATAGGGAGGCTAATAATCCATAAATAGGAATTTGTAAGTGGTACAAGAAGAAATCAAAGAAGAAGGCTACCTAATGGCCAAGAGAACAAGTATAGGCCTCTCCATGACCTTAATGATCATTATCTTGATTGTAGTGTAAGGTGAAACAAATAACATGAATGATGTTTCTCTCCTTGGAACTTGAGATGACTATCCAAAAGGACATAGATCTACATACTCCTCCTTGCATAGCTTAAAATTGATGAACATATATAATATTTTTAAGTGGTAACCCTTGAGACGCTCCGAGAAGATAGCCATCTAAATAATTAGACTATGCTAAATTTGGTCCATAGCAATTGCTAAATAAGAAGCATTAATAAGAAGAACATGACTTTTCCTACCCTCTCTAGCCTTTGTGACCAACAAATGTTTGGATCTTAATTTCCACATATTCATTTATTGTTGGACTTAGAAAGGCATTCAAGAATGGGCTGGTAGGCCATCTTGGGCCCATTGCTAGCTAATACTACCTACTAGATTTTTGAAATATCGTGCTCTTACAAAGCAAGTACTACTTTTTGGACAAAAAATGCTAGTCCCTCTAAGTACCTTATGAGACATCCGAACATGTGTTATTGGGTCAATGTTCTTTATTGTTTAAGTTTTTGGTACACTTCATGTTATTGGTAGTTATGTCAAAAGGGAAATTAAATTGACTAAGTTGCATCATGTGGAAGACACTTAAGGCTAGCACTTTTGAAATAGCCACAAGATGTGATGTAAGATCAAAACCAAACTCAAAAATCCTTATTCTACATTATTTACATTGTCAATATTTCAATTTTCTAGTATGTTAAACTTCTTACAATACACATTACCCCATTTATTGAACTTTTTGCAAGCCTTTCCATTCAATAAAGAGAATGATGAATCAAGGTTGAGTTTTAGTGAGTAGACTCATATGCTAATTTAAGACCAAGATCATGTACTGACCACTTCAAACTTGGTTATTTAGATGTGAAATAGGACATAATGGGCCAATATTTACGACCACACGATTGTTAAAACAACAAGGGGAGGTTGCATCCTCATTACTAAATGTTGCCCTCGCTACTTTTAAGGGCTATACTTTTTGGTTGCTACAATCCTCCAAAGCATCCAAGGATCTTTGGTAGAGGTGATGTCAAAATTTGTAGCCTCATTTAGACTTATAACAACTAGAACACCATATCTTTTGGAAGTGGGCTTCCTTAGAAAGCCCAAGATAGAGTGGTCAGTCTACTTAGCATCTACAAAAAAGAAGCAATGCCCTTGTGAATTGACAAAGATGTGTAGCCTTGGTTTTGAGCGATGATGTGAAAACTTATTAGAGGGTGTCTTGAGCCCTCACAATGGCTAGTGTTGTTGATTGAGCCCTACCAACCAATGTCTCTACACATACCCATCGCGACAAAGGGTTGAGATTCCATTGCGACCCAAAAACGCACTGCTAAAGGAGCATTGTAGTGCTAAACTCATTTTGTTGACAGCTTGCAATGCTATATTTTGTTGGATGGTAGAGTTTGACAACATCCTATATTTTCTAGGCAATGAAGGCTAGCACTTGCACACTTGAGACATCCCTACTATCAGAGTCGAGGAAGAGAGGTGAAGAGCTAGTTCCCATGGCCACTGGTCTAAACATTTCCATTGTTTTTGTGTTTTCTCAGGTGGGCTGTGCTGGGATTGGTTCCAACTCCTCCATGGATTGAATGCTAGTTTTGAGACCCGGAGATTGGCACTTAGGGTCCCGAGTTCCGTGAATCCATGGGGACCTACTGGAAGGCCAAGAAGGTGCACTTGAAGGGAAAATGTGAACGAAGGGGCATGCATTAAAGCAAGGTGCGTGGCCATGTTGGTACTACGTGAGACTAATTAAGAAAATGGGCGCTATTAGCTAAATGTTGCCGAGTTGTCAATGCCAATTGAAAGGGCTCAGAGGCTACGAACAACCACCGAATTGGCTACCGAGGTCCAGCGTGAATTGCATCAGCTGTTTGGCATCAAGCTAGAGCACTGAGCTGGATGTTGCTTTTATAGAACAGAAGGTAAGGCAATTGTGAAATGCACAGGACCAATTCAAACGTAAAGGAAAGACTTGACCCAGATGTGATGCTTCGTGAAGAGGTTTCGGTCGGTTGTTAGTTGTAGAAATTGAGTGAAGTAACTCAAAACTCACGAGCCAAGGCACAAGTGCTGTGTGTGTGCATGTTCGTGTTTGTGTGTTGTGACACGTCCAATTTTTGGGGATCCCATGGTGTTCTGCTGTCTCGAGTCTCGAATTTCTCCTGTTGCGCCATGTGCAGCAGCTTTACTTTTTCGAGTTCTTCTTCTGACCCTTACAGAAAGCATTGAAGCGTCATTCATTCGTCTTTGATCAGCAGTGAGCACTCAGCTGGACACGACATGTGCTTTTAAGCATGACAATGTCCATAGATTATCCGTGACGTCGTTCACGATTCAACCAGCCCACTTCAACTATCAATTACAGTAGAAGGCTATCATCACTGTTGCTTAAGCGTCGTAGAAGGGCCGTCGCCACACACCAACAACAAAATTGTCGGGCCGAATTTCCGTTAACATTTCCTTTCGCGAAAAGCTGCACATGATCATTCATTGCTCTTGCCTTTCTTGGCTCACACTTCCGAGAGACACACCATGAAACCGTGTCTTTTACTATAAATGACTCAATCCAAGCTTTTCACCATGTAAAACCACGTTCTTCTTTCAATATGATTGGGCTTCATAGACAGACTGGCACACCCATCTCGGGGTATTGCTCCCTGTATTGATCTCCTATGGTACTACATGGCAGCTTGCAAGCTTAGTCATCTCTCTGTTGTTCAATCTCGAGGAATGCAGCTTGTGTTGATAATAACTACAGCCTAGTACCAGTACTTCATGATTCATCGTCTTGCATTTGTGGACATGGGGCTGTGGTCCCTTCAGGATTCTCTGTTTTCTACTCCTGAGTCGGGTAAGCTTCCTTCATTTCCCAGCTGTCACTGGCTACCGCATGCTCTAACGAGCTAAATCTGTGGTCTTCCCCCTTGGTTTTGCACTGTTATTACCAGTCGCGTAAAAAGGTCCCGGCACATCTTCTTAATACCTATTCAGCAATCTTATCCACAAGTTTGTGGCTAGTGGGTCGCCCGGGCCTCGGGAGTCTGGAGTCTGGACTCTGCAATGTGCATCTCCTGCTATGCACGTGCAGATGATGTTGTAAGGCTGGCAGCAGCTTTACCATCTTGACGGTAGAGTCGGCCTTTCGCATGACTTTTTAATTTATCTGCTCTTCCTCGAGGTTATATAGTATCCCAAGCCTACTTCTGAACCCAGCAAACGATGGGGCGGGCTCCTTGTTGCGATAAAGTGGGTCTGAAGAAGGGTCCTTGGACGCCAGATGAGGATCAGAAGCTCATTGCATATATCCAGCAGCATGGGCACGGTAGCTGGCGTGCTCTTCCTAAGCAAGCAGGTAATAAGCAACATTAATTCTCTCTGTGAAGTGAAGTACCTAGTGTGCTTCTAGTCTTCATTGGTCACCTCTAATCTACGCAGCTCGTCTGTCAATGCAGGCCTCCTGAGATGCGGCAAGAGCTGTCGACTTCGATGGACCAACTATCTCCGACCCGACATCAAGCGAGGAAAATTTTCTTCTGATGAGGAGCAACTGATTATCCAGCTCCATGCGATGTTGGGAAACAGGTGTGATTTTTGCTTTGAGTGCAATGTTGCTTCTCGAACTAAGGATCAATGCGTGGAGAAGCTCGATTAGAGATAATCGAGTTGGATATTTTGCAGGTGGTCTGCTATAGCTGCCCATTTGCCTAGGAGAACAGATAACGAGATCAAGAACCATTGGAACACTCATCTTAGGAAGCGGTTGCTGCAAATGGGAATAGATCCGATTACCCACAAGCCAAAGTCAGACATTTTTGATTTCCTTAACTCTAAGATTCGACTCGCATCGGATCTAAGCCACATGGCACAATGGCAAAGTGCCAGGCTTGAAGCCGAATCTCGACTCGCGAAAGAGCACAACAGGGCAACGAGCCACGGCAAGAGAACGGAGGCTAACTCGGAGTGGGATTCCACCGATTTCTTCCTACCAACTTGGAAGTCGGAAGGGGCTGAATTATTCCGAAGAGGAGAACGTAGTCCCTTTGGGTCTCCGGTCCCAAGCCGGATCAATCTCGCGAGTCTCCTAAACGACTGGCCGATTTCAAAGAATCACAGTGTTGCAACCGATCATGGTGTTCTGCCAGGCATGCCGAACATCATCTCCCAGCAAAGGCTCGCCAGTTCTCTTGTGATGTCCGGTCCCAATCCCTCAATCCCAGCTATAGGCAATATTCTGGCTATGCGCACACAATCTGGTGAAACGGTGCCTTCAACCTCCACCATATGCTCATTGGACGGTTCCCTTAATGACCTTCATTGTGTTTCCGGTCCAGGAGGTCTGATACTCAAGCAGAACCAGCATTCAAGTGGCGGTGCTTTGCAGCACAAGGGCGGGATTCTGATCGCTGAGAGCGCTCCAGGGCGGAGGTGCGACTTTGCAACCTCTGCTCCGCAAGAGGAATGCTTACCAGAATGCAAGCCCATTGTGAAATTGGAGGCGCCCGAAGTACGACAAGGAGACACGCAGCAATTTTTCCAAAGCGGATCATCGCCCCACCAATCACCCAGCAGTTACGGAGAGTCTTTGCTCGACGTCGCGAAACGAGAGTCTGAAGAACTGACCTCTCACAATGTGGAGTCAGAGGAATCCATGCAAGAAACTTCGGGGTTGGAGGCGAGTGACAAATTAAGTGGTTGCGGGTTTTCTTTTGCAAACGAGATGGAGATAGTGTCTGACGACGGTACTGCACGCGATGTTGGGTCGAGTCCATTCGAGGGCCTAGTGTTTCCTGCTGAGCTTCTGATGGATTTTGTGGATGCATCGGACGTTGAGACAGCGTCGACGACTACATCAATGAATCAAGGTGGCCTGATTTCATGGCCAGATCAATGCAGCAGCACAGGAGTGGCCGAGATCAGCGGCGAATACTGGAGCAACATAGTGAAGCTCATGGTTGATCCGCTACCGTCATTGCAGCCGTGATATTGTTTGCTTGAGTCGATCTGCATGGGCAAAGCCCACGATCAGCGACATTAAGATCTGTCAAACGAACAACATCGCTTATGCATCTTTGAAGTTTGGTTGATGAGATAATCCTCGATCTAGTATCGGCGTAATTGCTGATATGCTTCAATTGCGAGAACAGATTTCGTGCCGGAATCAGCCGTGATACTTTTGCATGTTACGTTCATCAACGAAACGCGCTCCTCATTCTTGAGAGCATTTAATGTATATAACGTTGAGAAACCACACTCCTGAAATATCCTGCCTTGGCACATTTATGAAATGAGGCTGCAATTCAAACCCTAATGCATCTTGTTTAAATACCTCTGTCATGTCCTCAAAGCATGCACATTTATGAAATGAGGCCGCAATTTATACCCTAAGATATCTTGTTTAAGCACAACATCTCTCATGTGTCCTCAAAGTGGTAAAAGAAATGCAGATTTCTGTAGAGTACTTTTGTAATGTTTATTTCGAACTTTGTTTGAGGGTGCAGAATGCCCCTCCACGACTGCCTTTCATCTTAGAGTTCGACCCCATACACGCTACCGTGGTAGTTCTCAACATACACATACACAAGTGGTCAATTTAGGGCATTTGTTCCCACTTACAATTGGCCTATCTTGCTCGCTCATAGGGCTTTACTTGCCTATCAAGCTCACTCATCGGCCGGTTGACATATTCATAGAGTTTAATCTCAAACATGAGGTGGTATTCATGGATGGCACCAAAATTTGTAGATGCCCAAAATGCCCATTCAACGACGTTGAAAACCCATCTCCAATAGATCATGCCAAATGCCAAACGCTATGATCTATGATTTTGGAGCATTGAGAGGGAATATAGACAAAAACACACATTTTTCTTAAATTTTTCAAATGGATATGTTCGTTGGCATATCAGGGGAATGCCTTCTTATCATGCATTGCCACTACTTTCCAAAGCAAATGCAAATTAGTACATCAAAGCACATAAAACAAGGAGAATTTCTTCAAGTGAATCCCTCCTTCAAAATGGTAGTGGGATTCCTTCAAAATGGTAACATGGGCTTCTATTTGTAACTCAACATTGGGGAAAGATTCATACAATGACTTCCACTTCCATACTTGTTCCCTCTTATTTTTAACCCTACTTAAATATGGTTAGAATCCATTGCTGCATCATACACCAACGCATGAAGCTAATCTTTGCACAACTTATCCTCTACCAAACTCTTAGTAGCCTTCTTTTCCATGTGGACATATGATGCTGTAGAGAGAAAACACTAGTGATTCTACAAATCAAATTGTCCATAAGATGGTACATGCTAGTCAAGTTGCTTTTGTAGAGGAATTTCCCATTCAAGAGAGACCAATACCTTAAGTAGTGTCCATTGCTTTTATTTAGTGGTGGTTTTTGGCCTGCCATGGGTAGGTCTTAGTCAAGGTTGTGGTTTTGAGATGAGAAAAATAAATTTATTGTTATTATTTGTGTTTTGCTATGTGTTAATTTGTGGTCGTTGCACGTGTTGGGTGCATTTATAGTTATTTTGGGTGTTAAAACTTCCCATTGGCTGGTCTCAACCTTGGCAGAGAGTATTTTATGATTTGGGGTCTCCTTTTATTACTCCTCTTTGGACACTCTTAATCTCCTTCCTTTTCACCCTGGAGGCTCCAATTTTATGCTCTCTCTTTTTACATCACCATTTAATGGAGCAACCAATTTCAAATCCAAATGAGATGTTGCAATTCATCATTATTTTTATCATTGTTTTTAGTTTTGAAATTCCTTACAATGCACCTCATGACTTTGCAAATAACATGTGGTAGAGCATTGCAATATTCATTTTGTTGTGTGCTAGCCATTAATGAAGTTATGAATATTTCATAGTATACATTCACCGGTAGTCGATGGCATCAGAAGATGAAGAAAATTGATGTACTCAATATTCATTTTGTTGTGTGCTAGTCGTCAATGAAGTTATAAATCTTTCATAGCACACTTTCACCCCGGTAATCGGACAACAACACAAAGCAACTATAGATGCGCTTGGTAGATGTGCAAAATAGTGAGCGCATCTATAGGCGTTGCTTAAATAGAGAAATTACGAGCGCGTCTAATAGCACGTCTAACAGCTCGTCTATTTGCGCATGTATTAACACGTCTATTTGTGCATTTACACTGAGAAAATACGGGCCCGTCTAACATTGCATTTATTAACGCATCTATTTGCGCATGTATTAGCACGTTTATTAGTGCATTTACATTGGAAATTAGACGCGTATTTAGACGTGTATTTAGATGCAAAACAAAGAATACAGAAAGAGATTTTGGTGAACATCATTGCTTTCCAAACATTGCCCATGATTACCAAAGCACATAATTTTAACAAAAACATCAATGCTTTTTTGCAAGCCCACATATACAAGATTTAAGTAAGGTGAGGAGAATGAGACAATATGTAAAATAGTTTTGCCAATATCAATGATGGGCTATGGTTCAATCTCATCCTCAATGAGATCAACCCTTGCCAAACTATCTACTTCAAAATCCAAACAAGTGTTTAGATCTACAAATACATTCAACCCACTACTACTTGTGCTACTCATGTGCTCATCGAAATTAGCATCACCAATGGTAGGCTCATCCTCATGGGTAATGGCCTCAATATCTGTATCTCCTATCTCATGATCATCCTCCTCTCTTGTATCACAGTCATCATCACGTCCACGGCCATGATCATCCTCCATACGCTCCATATTAGTAAATGTACTATACATCACTTTGGAACGTGGCATAATAGGTATGACATGCCACCATCTATTATTATCCACCATTGGTTGATAGACAACCTAATTCAAACACAAATACAATCATGTTATTTTCCTTGCATCAAATATTTAAAAGCGAGTATTTTTATATGTGTGCATAGTACCTGTTCACATTGTTGCGGTAGTACTAGTGTGTCCTTCCTACTTTGCCAAAACTTTGTGGAGTGAATAGTTACAAAGCCACTTGCATGGCGTTTGATTGTTGCATTAGGGCCTCTTTCCACCACGTCCTTAAACCACTTTACATTCAAAACATACACAAAGAAGCATCGAAAGTCAAGCTTAATAATATCTTGGATTATGCCACAATAATCATCCATGGCTCCATTGGCTCCCTCAAAGCTAGCGATGATGCCACAATCTTGTGTGTTTCTCTTATCATCAATCCATTGTGTTCGAAAATGCTTGCCCTCACACCATATAGCATTGAACATAGTGCACTACACCAAGAAAAAATCAATTAAATAAGCAATCTAAATTATTGAAAGCTCCTAACTTATGCATAACATTCTATATACCGACCTTGCTCATGCATTCCCTAGCATACTCCCATTCTTCCATTGTGATATGCATCCCCTCGTCTTTCTCTGCTTTCTCCATTTCATCAAGTAGCCAATCCACATGAATATCCTTTGAAAGTGCTCTTAGATACTCAGGGTTTGGCACACGAGATCCGTGGTGTGTACGAAAGAGGACCCTTTCTTCTTGTCTTCTTGCCTTTGCATCCTCGTATCTTGTCACGCATCTTTTCATCACATCACTATTAAGCATGCAATGGAGGTTGATACTATTATGCAACTCTGTGTCTATTACTTTGTTGCGTCCTTTCCCTTGAGGCACAATAGAGGTTATCCTTAGGTATTCATCATCTCTCCATAGTCGTGGGAGAGAGCTATCCACATCAACAAGAAACTCAAAAATATATACAAGTGACTCTTGTACCAACCAACCCTCAGCCATGCTACCTTCGAGTCTTGCATTTTGTCTCATGAAGCCCTTCAAGGTCTTCATGAAGCGCTCGAGGAAGAACAACCATCGTGCATATATAGTACCGCATATATCAATCTCGTCCACCAAATGCACTATAAGATGTAGTTGGTTTGTGAGAATAGAATGTGGAAATGCCTCCTCCACTAAACAAACCACCTCCACTGACATAACTCGAGCATTTTCAAGCGTGGTGGGATCTATTTCCTTTGAGCTCACATACCTAGAGATGAAAAAGTACACCATATTAGCAATATGAACACCTTGCATGGAGCATTGATATCTCGGGGGGGTCACTCATCATATGTAACCCTATCACGTGAGTTTAACAGAAGGATATTTTTTATTTCTAAAATTTACAGAAATAAATATACATAAGGGAATATTTAAAATAGTTTTGGAAAAAATTTACAGATTTGTATAGAAAAGGGGTACATTTTATTAATGAAAAAATTTACAGATAAGGGATTTTAAATATAGGCCTTGAACGCACGTGATATAAAGGGTTTATACATAGTGACCCCCCTGATATTGATATGCATCATATTTTGTATCATGTAAAGTACCTCACAAGCTCGCCCATCTTGTAAATACAATCTTTCACATCCTTCGATGCACTACGTGAAATGCTAGTAGGTAGTATGAATTGAACCCACGAGGAGGTGGTTGATTAGTTGCTTATAATTATTCACTCACAAATTTGAAAGGAAAAAGATATTATGCACATAAAATACTTACTTGGAGCATCTTGTGCCAATCATGAGATTTCAAGCCATATAATTACTCTACACCTCTTTTCTTGCTTTTTGTAAAGGCTCCCTTCAAACACCTCATGCATCTAGTGGGAGTACGAATTGTAGTAATAGTGTGCTTCACCACCGCCATCTCTAGCTTTGATAACCCCCACGGTGCACGAGGTAAAAAAACACATCCATTTGGTCTCTCTTCTGGCCAAGCTTCACACATCCTCCCTATGGTATGTAGATCCTCCCTTATGCCTACGGAATCTCGTGTCCCATTCAAATGCTTCCAAATGGTAGATGCCACATTCTTAAAAATATGCATGGGATCAAGCAGGTGATTGATCTTGAGGTGGGACCCATAAATATATTAGAGTTGTTGATTGTAGTAAACGTGTAGCTTAGGACCTCGAGTCATGTTCCAGTGAGAGACGTAGGCTTAAGTGTGGTAAGCAAACAAGGTGCATGCATGTGTAAAAGGAACGTAAATCATCTTTGTTGAGGTAATGAAGGCTTTCACCTTCATTGGGGGTTGTAGGGTTTAGGAGGAGTTTAAGGGTTCAGAAGGAGGTTCCAAGGTTTAGAAGGAGGTTCCAGGGTTTAGAAGGATTCTAGGGTTAGAAGGAGGATCCAGGGTTCAGAAGGAGGTTCCAGGGTAAGAAGGAGGTTCCACAGTTTAGAAGGAGGCTCCAAGGTCAGGGTAGAGTACATGGTGGAGAACTCGTCTCCCTCATAGATCATGGAGTTTTAAGGGTTGAGGAACAAAGGGTTTAGGGGAGCATAGGAGTGGAAGAGGACGAAGGTGTAAGAGCATGGAAGAAAGAAGAGAGAGGAGGGAGGAGGAGAGGGAGAGGGTGGGTTGCAAGGTTGGAGGAGAAGGGAGGAGGAGTTGCAAGGTTAGGACATGCTTTTGGACGTGGAGTGCAAGGAAGCATAGACACTTGAGACAAATGCTTGGGATACCAAAGTAGAATCAACACAATGCCCCAAAGAGTGTGGGCTTCATTCCATTATGGGGTATTTATACAAGTTAGAGAGCTTCTCTCTCTGCACAAAGTTGTATCACAAAGTTGTAACACAAAGTTGTAACACAAAGTTGTATCACAAAGTTGTAACACAAAGTTGTAACACAGTTGTATCACAAAGTTGTAACACAAAGTTGTATCACAAATTTGTAACACAAAGTTGTAACACAAAGTTGTAACACAAAGTTGTATCACAAAGTTGTATCACATTCCCTTTCTACATAAGTTCATGTTGGCGCAGAGTCAACAGCCTTGATTGTTATTATTTCTTCAATTAAAGAAATTGTCAGCCTCTGCATCGAGGTCGATATCGCCATAATTATCGTGATAGCATCTAGCCATGTTGTGGCATGGAGGAGTTAAAGGGAGTGATTGAATCTCAGGGGGGGATTTGGGGTAGAGGATTGCTGGGGGGGTGTTTGCAGTGGAGGTATATGTGGATTTAGCGAGCATTGGAGTTCGAGGCATTGGTCGGAACATAGCTACATGCAGATTGGGTGAGATTTTCAAATGGTGTCTCTGCCACCGCAAGTACGAGTATTAATGTAGTTTTGTTGGGAGGGTTAGAGTGGTGTAAGTTTGTGTAGGGACCATCGTGTTAATAATGTGCCTAAGATTGTCTTACATGTGTAGGAAAATGTGCCAGTGCAGACGGATTGTCAATTGGAGGTCACGGCGTAAAGATATGAACGAATTTGTGCAAAACGAGGCTCATCACACGGGAGCGCAAGTGAGCGAGTGCTAGGGATGCCGAAATGGTGTGTAATGGACTAGAAAAATACCCCGTAGTGTGGTGTTTTCATGTGTGAAATTTTCTTCAAATGAGGTCTAGTTTGGGTCCCAAACGGGCACGATACGAAGTGTTGAAGTAGGGGTAAATTTGGCCTTTTGGGGGGGAGGGGGGGCCTTGGTCCTAAGGGTGGTGTGAATGGACTTTAAGTCCAACTAAGGGGTCTGAAGCAAGTTAATTCTAGTTAGATTAACTAACCTATATCCTCCCCAGTTACTAGAATTGGGTAGTTAACCTAATTGGTTTTACTAACTATAGTTAGTTACTAACTGAAGGTTAGTTAAACTAACCTAGTTGTTAGTAACTAACATAGGTTAAACGTAACTAAGTTAGACTAACCTAACCTAGGTTAAACTAACCTAAGCTAGGTCTAACTAACCTAACCTTTCTTAGTCTTAGGGTTATATTAGGATTTATATACATATATATAATAAATTTATTTTAAAAAAATTTGTTAGGGGGGGCATTTCGTGTGGCGGCGGCAGGGGTGGTTACACGCAGCGGTGGGGGGGGTGGAAGGGAGAGTAGAGGGGAGGGGAGGGTGGAGGGGAGGGGGAGCACAGAGAATTGAGGGGAGGTGGAGAGCTTGGGTGGGTGGGCTGAGTGAAGAGGGCGGAGGGGAGGGGGAACGCAGAGAAGGCAGGGGAGGTGGAGAGGAGGTTGGAGCGCAGAGAGGGAGGTTGTTGACTCTGTGCCAACATGAACTTATGAAGAAAGAGAAGGTGTTACAACTTTGTGATACAACTTTGTGTTACAACTTTGTGTTACAACTTCTAGACACAACTTTGTGTTACGACTTTGTGTAACAACTTTGTGTTACGAGTTTGTCTACATGAAGAGAGAGAATGTGTTACGACTTTGTGACACAACTTTGTGTTACAACTTTGTGTAACAACTTTGTGTTACAACTTCTACATGTAGAGAGAGAATGTGTTACAACTTTGTGATACAACTTTGTGTTACAACTTTGTGATACGACTTTGTGTTACATGCAGAGAGAGAAGCTCTCCAACTTGTATAAATACCCCATAATGGAATGAAGCCCACACTCTTTGGGGCATTGTGTTGAGTCTACTTTGGTATTCCAAGCATTTATCTCAAGTGTCTATGCTTCCTTGCACTGCACGTCCAAAAGCATGTCCTAACCTTGCAACCCTTCTCCCCTCTCCTCCAACCCTGCAACCCAACCTCTCCCTCTCCCCCTCCCTCCTCCTCCTTCCTCCTTCTCCTCCTCCTCCCTCCTCCTCGTCCTCGTCCTCCTCCCTCCTCCTCCCTCCTCCTCCTCCTTCTCTCTCCTCCCCCTCCCTCCTCCTCTTCCCTCCTCCTCCTTCCTCCTCTCTCTTCTTTCACCCATGCTCTTACACCTTCTTCCTCTCCCACTCCTATGCTTTCCTAAACCCTTAAACTCCATGATCTACGAGGGAGATGAGTTCTCCACCATGTACTCTACTCTGAACCTTGGAATCCTTCTTCTAACCCTGGACTCCTTCTAAACCTTGGAACCTCCTTCTAAACCCTGGAACTCTTTCTAAACCCTGGAACCTCCTTCTGAACCCTGGAACTCTTTCTGAACCCTGGAACCTCCTTCTGAACCCTGGAACTCCTCCTAAACCCTGGAACCTCTTTCTGAACCCTTAAACTCCTCCTAAACCCTACAACCCCCAATGAAGGCGAAAGCCTTCATTACCTCAACAAAGATGGTTTACGTGCCTTTTACACATGCATGCACTTTGTTTGCTTACTACACTTAAGCCTACGTCTCTCACCGGAACACGACTCGAGGTCCTAAGCTACACATATACTACAATCGACAATCCCAATATATCTGTAGGTGACAAAAAGCCTCGGAACCTTGCAACATAGAATACCCAGCTCTTCCTACGAAAGCAGTAGGAGAAGAGCCAACATTTGGCACCGCTGCCCTCCTCCCTCCCCCTCCATTTTCACCACCCCCTCCCCCCTCCATCTCCACCTCCCCCTCCCCCTTACCCCTCCATCTCCATCTCCCCCTCCCCCTCCCCTTCAATTTCCACCACCCCCTCCCCCCTCCATCTCCATCTCCACCACCCCCTCCCCCTCCCCCCTCCATCTCCACCTCCCTCCATCTCCCCCTCCTCCCTCCATCTCCACCACCCCCTCCCCCTCCCCCCTCCATCTCCACCTCCCCCTCCCCCCTCCCCCTCCATCTTTGCCTCCCCCTCCCCCCTCCATCTCCACCTCCCCCTCCCCCCTCCCTCTCCCCCTCCATCTCCACCTCCCCCTCCCCCCTCCCCCTCCCCCCTCCATCTCCACCTCCCCCTTCCCCCTCCCCCTCCATCTCCACCTCCCCCTCCCCCCTCCCCCTCCATCTCCACCACCCCCTCCCTCTCTCTCTCTCATTCTCTCCCCCACCCCCTCTCTCTCTCCCCCTTACCCCCCCTCTCTCTACCACTCCCCCCCCCTCTCTCTATCCCTCCTCCTTTCTCTCTCTATCTCTCTCTTTCCCTCCCCCTCTCTCTCTCTTTTTCTCTCTCTCTCTCTCTCTTTCTCTCTCTCTCTCTCTCTCTTTCTCTCTCAATCTCTCTCTCTAACACACACACTTTCTCTTTCTCTCTCTCTTACTCTCTCTCTCATTCTCTCCCCCTCCCCCTCCCCCCCCCCCTCTCTCTCTCTTCCCCATACCCCCCTCTCTCTACCACCCTCCCCCTCTCTCTCTCTCTCTTCCCCATACCCCCTCTCTCTCTCTCTACCACCCTCCCCTCTCTCTCGCACCCTTACCCCCCCTCTCTTTATTTTACCCTCCCTCTCTCTGTCTCTCTCTCTCTCTCTCCCATACCCCCCTCTCTCTACCACCCTCCCCCCTCTCTCTCTCTCTCTTCCCCATACCCCCTCTCTCTCTACCACCCTCCCCCTCTCTCTACCATCCCCCAATCGCTTCTCTCTTCCCCCCTCTCTCTCTCTCCCCCTTACCCCCCTCCCTCTATTTCCCCCCCTCTCTTTCTCTCTCTCTCCCCCTTACCCCCCTCTCTCTCTCTTCCCCCCCTCTCTGTGACCCTCCCCCACCCCGTGGCGGTGCACGTAGCATCGCCTTGCCCCACCCCGCCCTCCGCTCTCTGCCCCTCGCCCAGCCTCGTCTCGCCGTGCCCCCGTCTCTACCCCTTGCCCGCCACACGGCACTGCCCCACAGGGCCGCCTCGCCCCTCGCTCTCTGCCCCCCTCTCTGCCCTTTGCCCACCCCACGGCGGTGCACACAGCGCTGCCTCGCCCCGCCTCGCCCCTCGCTCTCCGTCCCCCTCTCCACCCCCCGCTCGCCCCGCAGTGCTGCCCTGTAGTGCCGCGCCGCCCCTCGCTGCCCCGCACCCTGATCTCCACTACCCTCACCCCCTGCCCCCCTCTCCTCTCAGCTCACCCCTCGCCCTCACCCCCTGCCCCATCTCCCATCACCCCCCGCCCCCCCTCTCCTCTCCCCCCTCACCCTCCCCCAGTGTGCAAAACCCCCCCACCCCCCCCACGCCGTCGCGAGCGACACCCCTCCATTGTCCCAAAAAAAAAAAAACCCTAAACTAACTTTAGTTAGGTTAGGTTAGGTTAGTATTGTCTTGGGTTAGGTTAGTATTACCCTCTATTAGGTTAATTTTAACCGTAGCTAGGTCAATCTAACTGTTAGTTAGTAACTCTAACTAGGTTAGTTGAACTAGCTAACTATAGTCAGTCTAACCATCACTAGGCTAGGTTAGACTAACTGATTAGCATCTAACTAGACAAATAGGTTAGTTAATCTAACTACATGAACTTGGTTTCAACCCCTCGGTTGGACTAAAAGTCCATTCACACCACCATTAGGACCCCCCAATGCAAAAGTTACACCTACTTTAACCCCTCGAAACTCATCTGTTTGGGACCCAAACTGAACCCCCTTTGAACCCAGATTCCACACACGGAAACACTATGCTACGGGGCATTTTTCCAACCCATTTCACACCATTTCGACATCCCTAGCACTCGTTCATTTGCACCCCCGTGTGGGCCTCGTTTTGCACAAACTCGATCATATCTTCACACCGTGACCTCGATTAACGATCCGTCTGCACCGGCACATTTTCCTACACACATAGGACAATCTTAGGCACATTATTAACATGATGGTCCCTACACAAACTAACACCACTCTAAATCTTCTAACAAAGCTACATCCACACCCGCACTTGGGGTAGCGACACCCTTGGCAAATCATGCACAATCTGCATGGAGCTATGTTTCGACCAACACCTTTGACTCCAATGCTCACCACATCTGCATATAACTCTGCTTCAACAACTGCCACTGCCAATCCTCTACCTCGAATCCCCCCCTTTGATTCAACCACTCCCTCTAACTCCTTCACGCCCCAACATGGTTGGACGCCATCATGACAATGATGGGGATCTCGACCTCGATGCAGAGGTTGTCAACTTCTTCCATCAAAGAAATAACAACAATCAAGGCTGAGACCCCTTGGGAAAATTGGAACTTCCCAAATATAATGGTAGGGGAGACCCAACCCGCTTCCTCTAGCATTTTGATGCCGCATGTCAAGCAGGTAACGATCAATCCGATGAAACCAAGGTGGCTTGGTTTCCAATGGCCTTAACTGATGAAGTGTCAGAATGGTACCTAGACCTTCTCGTGGAAGAATGCGCCACATGGGACCTACTTCAAACCGAATTTAAACGACGCTTTCAAACGAAGATGCTACAAGATGATCCCGCTCTCCAACTCAGCAAGATCAAACAAGGCCGGAGGGAAGATGTACGCACATACCTGGGAAAGATGAAGAGATTGATCACCAAATGTGACCCACGCCCAGATGCAAATTACCTTACGGCATGGTTCATAGTAGGTCTAAGAAAGACAATCTGAAAGGATGTGAAAAAGTTAAGCAGCTATGAAACATTCAGTGCTGCTCATGCGGCATCCATTGACATCGAGGATGGCATGACAGACTCAGACACTAGCAGTGATGATGGCAGATCAAATACACAAGATAAGCACTTGAAAAAGGGTAAATCAAAGGACACTGTTGCAACATCAAATGAACATCGCCTAGAGGCCATGACCTTGAAGTTGAAAGAATATATGATGCAGGCCATGGATCAAAAACTCCACTTGTGTCAGTCGCCAACTCAAACATATCCACAACGAGAAAATGTCTAGTGTCCACACTGCCTAGCAAATCATACAGCAAATGAGTGCTCAGTCCTTAGAGCTAGGATCACTGCACAAGCAAATCCACTGCCACGGAAGTCTCATAGCAAATCCAAGGCATGGAACATTGAGTGTTACCATTGTGGCAAGAAGGGCTTAATTTAGCACTAGTGCTGTGCCTACTAAGGAGAGTTTGGACGAGCTCCAATACAAGAGCTTGCATCAAATTCTCTCTCGAACCGAGGCAATCTACTACTCCAATGAGATGTCCATGCCCACTTGGTAGCCAAGGTACCTCGCTGTCTATCCCCATAGAATCCAACAAAAGCCAAAAGTAGCCCCCCAATCTTGAGAGATCTCGACAATAGAAGCAGAACGAAAGAGGTGAGAGAGAGAGAGAGAGAGAGAGAGAGAGCTAGAAGAGAGCCACACATTGAGTTTTGGTGGGTACAGAACACCCTAATCTTCCATGTCATCCATATATATATGTGTTTGGTATTGTACATAAACACGGTTAAGGCATAGTGATCTTTAACCCCCACAACCTCCCACTTAAAGGCCAATGTGCCTTTAAGAGAGCACACTCAAACTACTGACTAGGTAGACTCTTGGAGTCAGCGTATTGACAAAACATGTGTGCCTCAGGATCTATGGAGCGCTCTAAGGTGGATGGAACGTATGTGAAAACATGACGAAGAGTACTCATGACATGTATCTCAAGTCAATTAGGTTCCAAGATAGATTAGCTTGGACTCATAAAGAGAATCTTGAGATAGTGCAAAGTGCTTGATGGATATTACTTCAAATAAACCTCCCTTTTGTAGGTGAGGGTACTTACATCCATTTGCTTGCTCACATGTGGGATATGTCCTCCATGCCATGTGGCAGCTTGCCCTTTACTCATACCTTTGCTCTACAAGTGCTCATGGCACCACAACTCTCAACACTTCCCCTTGGTGCCATGATCCTTTGGCTACTACAAGGTGGTCAGATGTGAGGCTACAAGATCAAATCCTCCCCTGGGTGCCTACATGGCTACTCTCGTGGGATGCCAACGCAACATGGCAATCAGCCCGCACATCAGCATAAAGCTGATTTAGGATAGCCCTCTTATAAGGCTAAGGGTGATGTAGATAAACCTAAAAAGACGGACATTTGTCACTACTGGAAGAAGCCAGGTCATTATATTAGTGAATACAAGAAGCACATAGCTAAAGAAAAGAAAAGGGATTCAGGTATGGCTGTGTCAGATGCATCAGCTCCTCATGCACATCATGGGAGAGATGTTACAACCAACTTTGTGAAAGAGCACTATGCCTTTTTGTCTTGCATTTCATATGTTTCAGTGGGTAGTTCAAATACTATAGCCACTATTGAGGATGATCCTTATGCTTTCTTGACTTGCAGTTATGATTCTTAGTTTGCATTTTGGCCTCTCTGCCATCCACCATGACCTCTTTGGCTCCCCCTGCCTCTAAAGTTACCACGTCCTCCTCCATAGGACTGGTTTCTTTGAATTTGTTGCATATTTTGATTTCTGTCATGGCCTCTAGATCGGCCTGCTCTACCTCTGCCTCTACCTCTTCTAGCATTTGAGTAGAAGACAGTTTCTTTTGAAGTTCCTCCTGAAGAAGATGCACCACAATTTCTCTGTTCTTCAGAAATTAGGAGAGTAATCAACTCCTCAAAATCAAGAAATTTTTCACGGATAGAAATGGATGTCCGGAATTGTGCATAATCCTTTCCTAGACCATTCAAGGTCACAGAAACTAAATCATCATCTTCCACTGGCGACCCAATGGAAGCAAGTGCATCTGCAATCTTCTTCCCCTTCATGTGGTAGTCATTGATGCTCATATTTTCTCTTTGCACATTATGCAACTCTTGCTTGAGCTCATTTTCCTGGCTTGCGTATTTGTGCTGTACATTTTTATCAAAGTAAATGGAAAATCCATTTAATTAGTCCAAGTCATGGGCGAGAGACAAAACATGATTAACCTAAGGAGGACTTGCCACACAAGCGAATTAGACTAAGCAAGGTTTTTAAAAAATTAGTCCCTTAAGTACACTATGGAGAATTGAAAGCATCTTATGGAGAATTGAATGCAAATGCTTGATCCATTGTGTAGCTCGTCGAAGGAGGAAAGTATCTACCTCACAATGGAGGTGTGTGGAAAGTTCTCGAGTTTCGGAGTTTTGGGAGGTGTGTCTATATCTGTTTCACATTTTGTCAGAGCCTTGTGTTGCATGTGCCAGTAGAGAGATATACGAGTCTCGGAATGAAGGCAAAGGTTCTTGCAAGGAGTGGAATGCTAGAGACAATGAAATGTCACCACGTCCATAGGTTAGTGTTGTCTGATCTTGAGAGTGAAAAAGAGGTACTTGCGATGGCAGACAATGAACACTACCCCACCAATGGTGAGAGCACTGCTTAAACGAATAGGTTGATAGATTTGAGGCCGCCCCTTTAGGCTCAGTGCACACATAGCCCACAATGCACCATTGGTGGCCAGTTTTTAAGACTTGCACATGAATCGAGATACGAATGGAGCACCATTGGTCTCCCTTTATGCACCTCATTTTTCAAGGTGCTGATTTTGAGCTCCAATGCTCTCTTTCACCTCCAACCAATAGGAAGCTCGCATTTCTGGCTAACAGTGGGTTGAAAAGCACTGAACTAATTTCAATGCTCTGCTCCAACCAATGAAGACTTGCCACTTACAAACTACAGATGGTCAGATGGCATTTTATAGCTCCCTGCACCTCCCAAGAGCACGTCAGATGCAGTTAATGCTTAGGGCCTTTTGTTCACACGAAAAAATGTGAAATGCATTGCCAGTGTCACTCCAAAGGTGCCGTATGCACTGGCTCTTAGCTGCAATGGTAGATGACAATGTTGATAAACTCAAGATGACAAGATCGAGGACCATTGGAGATGAGATGCAGAGTCAAATCAATGGATCGGGAGTCAACGGACTGCTGGCCCAGGATGAACGATGCCCAACCAAGTGAGTCATTTTGCTTGTAACTGGGATACAACTTTGGTTTCATCACGATAATGGTCTGCGAGATATGCACTCATGCACGTCAGTCTTTTGTCTCCATGTCTGTGTTTCAAGGCTGCGTTGAGTAAGGCCATGTTCATTTAAGGATACAACTTTGGTCTCATCATGTTAATGGTGTGCGAGATATGCACTCATGCACGTCAGTCTTTTGTCGCCATGTTTGTGTTTCAAGGCTGCGTTGAGTAAGGCCATGTTCATTCAAGGATGTTGTGCTCGCTACATAGAAAAAGGTTGTTTGTTTGTGCACATATTTATTTGGTCGTCTCGTATACAGCTACCTTTAGTGTGGTACCTTAGCATCTCTTGCTTGCGAGACTATCGCTAGCTATGCATCCAAACCCTAACTCCCAAACCCTAAACCCTAAACCCTTATTCCTAACCCCCAAACCCTAAACCCTAACTCCCAAACCCCAAACCCTAAACCCTAACTCCCAAACCCTAAACCCTAAACCCTAAACCCTAACTCCTAAACCCTAAACCCTAAACCCTTAACCCTAACCCCCAAACCCTAAACTCTAAACACTAAATCCTAAACCCTAGATCCTAAACCCTAAACCCTTAACCCTAACCCCCAAACCCTAAACTCTAAACCCTAACCCCCAAACCCTAAACCCTAACTCCTAAACCCTAAATCCTAAACCCTAACCCTAAACCCTAACCCCCAAACCTTAAACCCTAAACCCTAAACCCCAAACCCCAAACCCTAACTCCCAAACCCTAAACCCTAAACCCCAAACCCTAAACCCTAACTCCTTGAAGAGATAGTGATAGCGACCTTGGATCTCATAGTATACATGGCATCTAAAAGTGAATTGCTCCTCTAACCCTAAATCCCAAACCCTAATCCCTAAACCTTAAACTCTAACTCCCAAACCCTAAACCCTAACCCCCAAACCCTAAACCCTAAACCCTAAACCCTAACTCCTACCTAACTCCCAAACCCTAAACCCTAAACCCTAACTCCCAAACCCTAAACCCCAAACCCTAAACCCTAAACCCTAAACCCTAAACCCTAAACCTTAAACTCTAACTCCCAAACCCTAAACCCTACCCCCAAACCCTAAACCCTAAACCCTAACCCCCAAACCCTAAACCCTAAATATGCACAATACAAAAAGAAAGTATGTGAGTGTGAAGAGGCGAAGAATCATGGCATCAATTCCAGAACCAAAGAGACATCATGTGATGCTATCCGAGGAGAATATGGAAAGGATGCTTATGCGAGTTTGTTGCAAGAGACTTTGCATTAGAAAAGTTGGGAAAGATGATTGTGTTGAGATATCGAGCTCCACTCGTGATATGCCAGCATGACTGTTGTGCATGTATGTCACCGACTTGTTAGCTGGAGATGCGGTTGGTACACCGCCCACGAATAATAGCTGGATGACAGCTATCCTTATCTACACTAGTTCGTGGCTTAATTAGTATGCCACCTTAGTTAGTTGAGTTTCGTTTGAGACCCACATATAGGGTTCTTCTATTTCTTTGTATTAGTGTTCTTTTGGCTTTCACAACTAAGAAGAGGAAAACTGTTTTCATCCTCCACCTTTGTGTGTATTCCCCCATTTGTGATTGTGAGAAAGCCGCAAGTGAGACTCCTTCCCTCTCTCCCACAATCTTCACATGGTATCAGAGCCTTGTTCGTGGTAAGGAGCTCAAGAAAGCAAGCCAAGTTCGTGGTGTCCTGGTTGTCAAAAGAATGTAAGATCATGTTAAACCTAGTGCACACAAGATAAGTGGAAGAACTAAGGTGGCTCAAAGCACACTAAATAAGACATGAGAGGGAGATAGCAAATGATCTATATCTCTTGCAATGTGTGTGTTCTCAACAATACATGATAGGCCTCTTATATAGAGAGTGCCCTTTGAATAGTCAACACATGTGGGATCCTCTCATCCACATCTCTCCTTGTGGATATCCTCAATCCACATCTCCACATCATGTAGTCCACATCATGGGGTGGCTACTTTAATTCTTTCCTATACCATACCTTAGCCCTTTAATCTATGTGTTCATGGCACCATATCTCAACACCTCCCCTTGGTGCCATGATCCTTTGGCTACTGCAAGGTGGTCAGATGTGAGTTACATTCCATCACCTCCCCTTAGTGCATGCATTGCTACTTAAGGTGGTCAAGTGTGGTTTTTACATGTCAATACCTCCCCTGGGTGCTTTCATAGCTACTCTCAGGTGGTCAGGCTTGATTACAAAACATAGGCAAGGTTGGTAAGGTTTTTGTTTCTTAATACATTCCATTGATGTCACCTTTTGGCTCATGGCTTGATGACGATGGTGTTTGCTTCTTTGCTTGACGTAGCTTCATGCATGATGCTTTGTTCTTCCATGTGCCTTGATGCTTTGTGTAGATGCCATGCTTCGTGCTATGGTCATCTCATACACTTGTGCTTTTGGCATGCTTATGACAATGATGTGTGCATTCATGCTTTGCTTTTCCATTTGTTGCAAAGGTCTTACCAATTGATTTCTTTCAATATTGGCAGTGTCTAATTGCATACACTGATTCTAACTTGACAGGCGCGTAGAGCTTAAAAAGGCGATCACTTTTCCTTTTTGGAGCGTGTCCAAATTCTTCTTGGATTGCAAGCTACGCCTTGTTGAAGGTTTTTGTGAAGAAGAGGGCCTTTGATGATGTGGCACAGGGATTCACATGTTGAATTCAAACTGTGCTTAACAAGAGGCTGTGTGCTTAGAAGGCACTACTGACTGTGCATGCTGATGTGGCAATCTTTTGACCCAACTAGGTAAACCCAAGGTTACATTCCCTTTACCATGGTCCAACTGATCCTAACCACTGTTAAGGTTAACTAATCTTATCCACTTGTTAACCAAGGTTATCTTAACTTAGCCAACCAAAGAACTTAACCAACTTCTGTAACTAGGGGTGGTTCCAAAAATGCCACGTGTTAATTTTTGGTTAACCTTGCAAGAGATAAGGACTTTCAAGGTGCAGATAGATTGCAGCGACGACAGCTCGCAGAGGATCGGTCGTGTTGGCACGTCGCAGAGCACCCTCGTGGAGAGTCGTCTGAGGCGAGTCGTCTGTGGAGGCCATAGCTGGTCGATCAACGTTGAAGACGGTGGAGCACAAGCTTTGGAGCTTATTGGCGCTGGCTGCTGGGCTGCTCAGGCGGGTCTGTTTTTGGCTTGCGAGGCTTTTGCTGCCACTTGCTGGTCAGGTTCACTGGAGCTAGGAGGTTGGAGCCACTGATCACGGGCTAAAGGTCCTCAGTAGCCCGCGACGCAGTCTTGAGCCCGTGCGCTCTGTGAAGGAAGGCTTTTGGAGTGCGCGCATCGCTGACAGAGGCTACTGCATCATTTGATGCGGCTGGAGCCGGAGCTGTGGAAGGAAGTCGACAGACATTGCTGGGGCTTGTAGAAGTGTTGTGAGGGTGCGCGAGGCTGTTGGGGCTGCAGTCGTTAGGGAAGCTTGTGGAGCTTCCTTGTTGAGGAAGTTGCTTGATGGAGAGCCGTTTGATGCGGCTCTTGGAGCGTGACTATGGAGTGGAAGGACCGTGTGTGGCAGAGCTTGTGTGTTGTGAGTAGCGAAGGAGCTGCTGTGTGTCAATGTGGCATAGAGACCCAAGAAGCCCTCGCGCTGGATAATGCCTACGAAAGCGTGAGACATGTTGTCGTAGGCTATGGCACCACTGATACTCACAGTACCCCACAGGAGGGCGCTCAAGCCGATCTGATTGCGAGCAACCTCAAGAGGATACGTGACAGAGTTGTGGGAGCTTGCAGATCATGGTTCGTGGCCTTGGAGCTAGCCCGTAGCTAAGTGCAATCCGTCGTGGCAAGGCTAGTTCTAGTTGCTATGGCCAAGTCTTTGCAAGAGCCTAGCAAAGTAACCAAATCTCTATGAAATAATAACACAAGAGATCTCTCTCTCTCTCTCTCTCTCTCTCTCTCTCTCTCTCTTTCTCTCTCTCAAGGCAACACTCAAGAAGTCTCACAAAGCATTCTCAACTACATCTAAAACTAATCTAGACTTAGCTAACCTAGGCTCTGATACCATATCAAAAGAATGTAGGATCATGTCAAACCTAGTGCACACAAGATAAGCGGAAGAACTAAGGTGGCTCAAAGCACACTAAATAAGACATGAGAGGGAGATAGCAAATGATCTATATCTCTTGCAATGTGTGTGTTCTCAACAATACATGATAGGCCTCTTATATAGAGAGTGCCCTTTGAATAGTCAACACATGTGGGATCCTCTCATCCACATCTCTCCTTGTGGATATCCTCAATCCACATCTCCACATCATGTAGTCCACATCATGGGGTGGCTACTTTAATTCTTTCCTATACCATACCTTAGCCCTTTAATCTATGTGTTCATGGCACCATATCTCAACACTGGTAAGAGGACCAGTGTTGCTTTCCTATTTCGAGTTTGGGAGCAAATCTCTGCAGGTAGCACAGCCAGAAGTGCAGGAGTGCACTGTTTCAGATTGAGACGCCCTTCGCGGTGTGGCGAGAGCGCAGTATATGCTGCGGATAAGGGCAAAGCCCTTAGTGACTTTATTTTTCTGATTTGAGGCCATTTTGGGGCCCGTTTTGAAGGCGGAAGTTCTTCGCAGGCACTCAGAAAAAGGCCCTATTTTTTGCTGTGCGACCACTGCGCGACTAGTTGGTGGAAAGGTGCCACACAAATTGCATCGTATGCCTGTGTGCAGAGATATTGGGAGTTGCAGATTCATGCGTGTTGCCTGTTGATGCAAAATCGTCACTAGGAAGTGACTGTGTGGTGAAATACCACTTTCGTCAGTTTTGTAGATCTGCCCGAGTGAGGCAAAAAGCTGTGTTTTTTGCAGTGACAGAATATTTTGCAGTGTTCTGTAATGGCATCTGATTCTCTTTCACAGATTGTCACTGAAAAGCTTGACAAGAACAACTTCCAGGCATGGAAGTTTAGAATGACGAATTTCTTGATGGGAAAAGGCTATTGGGAATTCATTACAGGAAATGAAGAAGAACCTGTTCTTCCTAATGTTCCCAGTCAACAGGAAATGCAGGCATTCAAAGGATGGCATGAGAGAGCCAGGAAAGTTATGTACTGGCTGTCTATCAGTATTTCGGACTCCACGATTGTGCATATTCAGGAATGCAAATATGCCAAAGGAGGCATGGGATACTTTGGCAAAAATGTATAGCACAAATACGCAAGCCAGGAAAATGCAACTCAAACAGGAGTTGCACAATGTGCAGAGAGAAAATTTGAGCATAAATGACTACCACATGAAAGTGAAGAAAATTGCAGATGCACTTGCTTCCATTGGGTCGCCAATGGATGATGATGATTTGGTTTCTGTGACCTTGAATAGTCTAGGAAAGGATTATGCACAGTTCCAGACATCCATTGCCGTCCGTGAAAACTTTCCTAATTTTGAGGAGTTGATTGCTCTTCTAATTTCTGAAGAGCAGAGAAATGGGGGTGCATCTTCTTCAACAGGAACTTCAAAAGAAACTGTCTTCTACTCAAATGCTGGCAGAGGTAGAGGCAGAGGTAGAGGAGGCCGATCTGCAGGCCGTGGTAGAAATCAGAATATGCAGCAAACGCAAGAAAACCAGTCCTATGCAGGAGGACGTGGTAACTCTAGAGGCAGGGGGAGCCAAAGAGGCCGTGGTGGATGGCAGAGAAGCCAAAATGCAAACAGTAATATTGAATGCTACTATTGTGGCAAAATGGGTCATATGGCTAAGGACTGCTATAAAAAGCAGAATGACATTATGAATGGAAAATTGCAGCAAGGCAATTATGCATCCTCTAGTAGACAGGGTGATGACAGAAATGAGCATTTGTTTATGGTGCAGCATATGACAAATTCTGTAACAAGTGCAGAAGAAAGCAATGATGTGTGGTATGTTGACTCAGGTGCATCAAACCACATGACAGGTCACGCTGAATGGATGCAGGATGCAAGAAAAATGGAAAAACCAGGATTTGTGGAGACTGGTGATGATACTGCACATCCTATTGTGCAGATTGGCAAAATTCCTTTGTCTATGCAGGATGGGAAAAAGAAATACTTGTCTGATGTATTTCATGTCCCAAACATCACCAAGAACCTGGTTTCTGTTGGTCAGATGGTTGAGCAGGGCTTGCAGGTCAGATTTAATCCTCATGGATGCTTTGTTGAGGATATGAAAAATAATGGTCGCTTGATAGCAAAAGGAAAGAAGAAGGGCAGGATGTTTACGTTGGATGCAGACATGCCTGAATTGAGTGCAGCAATGTTTGCACATGGGACCAGTGTAGTTGCAGATATTGATATCTGGCACAAACGCATTGGTCACGTTAATATACAGCGACTTAAATCAATGCAAGCCCATAATATTGTTGCAGGATTGCCTAAATTCAAGGTTGCAGAAATGCACAAGGTTTGTCAAGCCTGTCAATTTGGGAAACAGGCAAGGAAACCTTTTCCTAGGCATGTTCAAGAGAGTAAAAAGCCATTGGAATTAATCCACTCTGATGTGTGGACTACAAAAGCCGCATCTATTGAGGCTGTCACTATTTTGTCACATTTATTGATGACTTCAGCAGAAAACTGTGGGTGTATTTTATGAAAAAGAAAAGTGAAGTGTTTGGGCACTTCAAAGTTTTCAAAGCTATGGTGGAAAAAGAAACAGGCCTGCAAATAAAATGCCTAAGGTCAGATGGAGGGGGAGAGTACCTCTCAAATGAGTTTGCAAGGTTCTTGCAGGAGCATGGTATAAAGCACCAATATTCTTGCAGTCATACCCCACAGCAAAATGGGATTGCAGAAAGGAAAAACAGGCATATTGGACAGGTATCTCGGGCTATGCTAAATGAAAAAGATCTACCAGATTATTATTGGGCGGAAGCAGTTGCTACAACAGTCTATATAATGAACAGGACTCCCACTGCAGCAATACATGGCATGACGCCAGAGGAGATGTATACTGGTAGGAAACCAGATATTTCTCATTTGAAGATTTTTGGTTGCATTGCCTATGTCCATGTGCCAGATGAGTTGAGGTCCAAGTTGGATCCAAAAGCTGAGAAGTGCATCTTTATTGGTTATTCTCTGCAAGCAGAAAGGGTATAGATGCTATAACCCTTCTACACGTAAGTTCACAGTGAGCAGAGATGTTGTTTTTGATGAGATGAGCAGTTGGTATAAACCAGTAAATGTGATGATTGATGTAGATGCACAAAATGGTAATGCTGCACAGAATGCGGAGCAGCAATCACAAAATATCAGTGGACCTGGAGTGTCCTCTACCAGTGGTTCACATGCTTCGCCATGGACAGGCAGATTGAGATCAGGAGAATCCCCTCAAAGCAATGCAGATAGTGGTACGCAGGTATCACGAAAAGGAAAAGAGAAGGTAGTTCAGCCCATGTTTGATGTGAATGCAGGTCACTCTTACGTGGATGGTGAATCCAGTGGCTCAGAACAGAGCATTGTATACACATACATATTTGATGCATATAGTTTTACTAGATGGGGAAAATAGGCCCCACTCTGATTTTTGTGGAGAGACCCAACTAGACAAATAGAGCAAGTCCAAGGCATCACTAGGGACACCCTCGGCAAATGGAGATGCCCAACACCAATTTTGGGATGTAAGCTCTGTTGGGATATCTTAAGGTGTATGCCTCAGGCACACCTTATGTTTCTATGTGTGAGTGCTAGAGGCACAATTAGGTGCCCATAAGCACAGTTAGGTGGTGGAGAGCCACATAGGATGATTGAGAGAATCTAGGAGCAGATTGAGGAGATGATTGTGGAGCTCTGAAGTCATCAGTGATGTCAGTGAGCATGTATGTGGTGCCTACTTAAGGACCTCACTCTTCTTCATTCTATAAGCAAGTATTCTGAGTTTGTGTCCACTCTACTCTTTCCTTTCAGTGTTCCAACATGGTATCAGAGCCATTTGATCCCCCTTGAGCCCATTTCTGCCACATCATCATCTTCTTCTTCTCCATTTTCCTCTTTCTTCCCAAAATCTTTGAGAGCTTGGTTCTCCACCTAGAAACGACCATTGCCCAAACCCTCTGAGCTGGAAACTCCTCTAGTATGGGCAAACTTCCAGCTGCAAGCAATTGAAGAAAAAACGTCTGTGGTGGCTGCCATTCTCCAAAAAGCGAATTTCTTCTGTTGCTCAATACTCCCTGCTTGCTCCGCCATTGCCTGAGCCCTCTTAGGAGTAGATGGGCGACCTTAAGACAAAGATTTTGAGCCATTTTTTCAGGTCATTTGGTTTAGTAACGAGGGAGAAATTGTCAAAATTTAGGTTCAACCTGTAGCAACTCTCCCGAGCAAAAGTGCACACCATTTCATCCAACCTCTGTGCTGGACCCTCTTTGGGATATGAGCTTTCTTTTGCTTCAGAAAGCCCTCTTTTCCTTGCTTTGAAGAGTGAACTACAAGCCCTCCAAATTCAGCCTTTTGGTTTTGACAGTTTTGGACAAGTTTTTGAAGATGATGCTACATAAAATGCTACTCTAGCATTTCTGGTTTTTTTGAAACTTTCAATAACTTTAGTGCAAGTGTGGATTCAGTTTTTTTTTGAATTGCTAGACCTGATTTTGATTGGAAAGTATTCATTTTAGCCACTTCTATGAAGCATGTAAGTGAAAGCATCATTGTTTGAAATTTGGTCACAAGACTTTGCTACATTAAATGCTTATATTTGAAGCATTTCAATTGTTATTCTAAGCCCTGTAAGAGAGAAGACACTACCCAATACCTGGGTTAGAGCCTCTCATGGCTTGCTTATGCAAAATATGTGAAAAGCCAAAACATAAAGCAATGTCTTGTTATGCTACAAAGGATGAAAATGCCAACCTGACTTCCTTGTTGAAGATTGCCAAAACAATGGTTGCCAAAAAGGAAGCAACTAGAGAGATCTACCCTCTCATGGCACTTTTATTTGACTCCAAGTACAAGAAAAAGATGAAGGTCAGATACCTAAGATATGCTTCTCTACACAACTATGGAGATGACAAGATAATTGTTCTCTTGAAGGATATGACTTTCAGATCCACTTGTTCTATCATAGTACCATCTTATAAGGCACTAGACACTGCCCATGTGGTAAGACCTTGCCTTGACATGGATATTTTGCCTCCACAAGATGAGGCATCCCATGAAGATTATGCATTTTAAATCATCTCTATGTATGCTCCAGATCTCTCTTTTTATGTCAAGGTACTCAGCCTGGATAGTCCTCCAAAATGAATGAAATAAACTATTGTGTTTTTGTGTGTTTTGTAAACATCTCTGGTCACCTTATGATGTAGGCCATGTGTATGTTTTGCTCCATGGTACCTCCTGCAGACATTGTGTGCATGTACATGCAGGGGAGATAACCATTGGAAGGTCTTTTTGTATCCCTTTTTATTTACCTTACACCCATGGGAACCCTTGCTAGCATGAGAACCTAGCCATAGATTTATCCTTGACCACCATGAGATGGCATGAGAAACTATGAGACTAGATGTATCCTTGACATAGCCTGAGGCATTTCCTTGAAGGGGGGTTTGTTGGGATATCTCAAGGTGTATGCCTCAGGCACACCTTATGTTTCTATGTGTGAGTGCTAGAGGCACAGTTAGGTGCCCATAAGCACAGTTAGGTGGTGGAGAGCCACATAGGATGATTGAGAGAATCTAGGAGCAGATTGAGGAGATGATTGTGGAGCTCTGAAGTCATCAGTGATGTCAGTGAGCATGTTTGAGGTGCCTACTTAAGGACCTCACTCTTCTTCATTCTATAAGCAAGTATTCTAAGTTTGTGTCCACTCTACTCTTTCCTTTCAGTGTTCCAACAAGCTACATAGTCATGTCCAAAAAAAGTTGTGTCAATTCTTGCATTAAATGTAGGGTGGTGAATATATCCTATTCCATCATGGGGCTTGGAGAAGATGGAGGCAAAAAATTGAACCTCCAAAAAGACTTCTTTTACCAATCGATGGGGACCGGCTCTTACTAGTGTTGAGAGTGGACAAGATAGCTACCACTAGTGTGATATAGGAATCTCCCATTTAGCACCAATTTTGGGATGTGAACTGCATAGTCAGGTCCAAAAAAAGTTGTGTCAATTCTTGCATTAAATGTAGGGTGGTGAATATATCCTATTCCGTCATGGAGTCTGTAGAAGACGGAGAAAAAAAATTGAACCTCCAAAAAGACTTCTTTAACCGGTCTATGGGGATCGGCTCTTACTAGCGTTGAGAGTGGACAAGACAACTACCGCTACTATGATATGGGAATCTCCAAGTCTCAAGTTTTGGGGTCCATGAAATTAGATCATGCTGATGGTAACTCTAAGAAGGTGCAAAGGCAAGCAACATTCTTCATCATAGCTATCTCAAATGCAAGGTAGTGAAAATGCTAGGAGAGTTGCCAGGTACCAATGATTTTGGGAAGGGATATGATGATACTTTGTTCTATTATGTAGGATATTAATTTCCATTAAATGTGGTACATGTTAGATATAACTTCATAAAATCCTAATTCATGAGCTTAACACATTAAATGTTCAAGCATAAATAATAGTCATGAAGTTAATACATTAAATATTCAATCCTAAATAAGGCCAAAATTTTCATTCTTAAGAGTATGTGGAAAGACCTTATGTTTGGCCCACTTATGGCCAAAAAGTTTATTCTAAAGAATAGGTGGAGTGAATTTTTGTTTGAGAAATACAAATCAATGCTCAAGTTTGGACATAAATAAAGGTATCCTTTTGAAGATATTGGAACACATGAGAGAAATAATATTGAAAATACATGAATTTTTAGACATACTATTAAAGACAAATGAACATATAATGCCTGAAATCTTATTGATGATACATGAATTTCCAATAGAACTATCATTCAAAAGATTTGATGGATTGAATGTAGCTTTAATACATTATCCCTTTTACAAGGGTGTTTGAATTTGAGGCTTGAAACATAAGAATGAATCTGTGTTGAAGCCTAGTGGTTTATTAAGGATATGTGAAACTTATAGTAAAAGTACTTACAATGGAAGGGATTATATCGAAGATCCCATTAAGAACATGTGAACATATAGTAGAATAATTCTACATAAAAATCAGTGGATCAAACTTAATGGCTCCAAAGCAAAAAAGGATGATGGTGCAACCTAGGGGCTACTCTACGGCACTATGGCAGCAACCTTTGCAGTTACTATCAAAGGTAGTGCAACTTTTTTATTAAGGAAAGAGACACGAACCACTCCACATGACCTGATCTATATGACTTAGGTTCCACCGACTTGTTTCTTTCAGGGATAAAAAGTGACCCTTAGGTGATGCTATAGCACTCCCTTTTTTGGTCCATTATTATAGCACAATTGGGGCTCCCATTTATCCAGAAGTACAAGAATGGCCTCCATTTGATATTTCCATGTGTTGTAATTGGAGTTGTCTAGCTTAGTAGATGCCTCCAGATTGAGGTTGCTAGTCGTACACATGGTGCAAGAAATTTACTCAAAGTGTTGTGAAAAACACTGCCTAAATCAACTGCAAAACACTGACTATAGCAAGTGAAATCTAAACCTTTTGACCTAATACTAGATACCCATCAAATATTTATTGTAGATGTTAGGGGTAATTACCAAACTACTAGTGGTAGTTTTGTCACTACCATTAGTAATTTTATTAGAGTGTTCCTTAATGGTAGTTCTCCTACTACTACATACAATATTACCAGTAGTAGTCCTAATCCCAATGATAGTACACATACTATTATTACAACCGTCCAACTTAAATCATCAATTAGATCTATGAATGCATATATATAGGTCTATCTAGATCTATACCTATTTAATCCTCATCCAATACCTTTGCATTTATTTTTGGTGCTTTGCTTGCTTTGAAAGTAAAGACAATGTGATTTTATTATCATTTGCATTCTTATCAAACACGAGGAGTTGGAATGCATAAGAATTGGGAGGCACATTGTAATTTGTGTGCAAATTTGAGCCATTGATGAATAGCCTATTGATTCTAATTGTTTCCATTCTTATTAAATCCTTAATTTGGTTATTTCACACCGAACATTACCATATCAATTCAAATTGTTTTTGTTCTAGTAATGTCCTATCGATTCTGATCGTTTTTGTTCTTATTAAATTCTCGTAGTAGTTCACTGTGAGCTGTATCTGTAGCACAGTCCAAGATTGATCATACAAGATAAATGGGTGCTCACATTTAATATATTTTTGAGAGTCAGAGGATGGTGGCTGTCGACTACAAAATCATCGCTTTGAATAAATTTGGCAAGATTCTTTTGATAGAAGGAGTAATTGCTATTGCACTAACAATGAAAGAACATTATCGAAAGGCTAATACAAGGCTGAAAATTACACTGGTGCTACTAGGCTTAATAGTCATAGAATAGTAGTAGTACTGTGTATTTACTAAATAGTGTGCATGCCTCTCCTCATTAAAATTCATAGTCTTGAAAAATATATAATACATAAGTTAAAATATTCTTATTAGTTTTATCATCCTAATGTTGAAACTGACTTAAATTTATAGTCTTCAAAAAGGTATAATATATAAGTCAAAATATTCTTATTAGTTTCACAAAATATGAAGAGGGGAGAGGAGAAGAGTGGAGATGAGGAGAGAGGGCACAGCTAGAGAGCACACCACAAATGACTAACTGTACACTAGATTTAGTTGAAAAAATAGAATATATACAAACCCTTTTAGGGTTAGGGTTATGGGATCTAACCCTTTCCTTTATAGCACTCTATAAGATTAGTGCTATGTACATATGATCACGTGATGGTGCTATGCACACATGATCACATGATGTTGAGCGTGAACTCTCAACACCTTCCCTCAAGATCAACATCATGAAGTAGGCCTTCCCTCAAAATGATGATTCTGGGGAATCGAAGAAGGACTGAGCATTACATTCCATCACACCCCTTTAATAGGAATGTCCTTCCTCTGCGTCAAACCAAGAGCTAGTCGGTGTTTCTCGAATAGCTCTTTATCGAGTGGTTTGGTAAAGATGTCTGCAACATTCTCTTTGCTATCACAATGCTGCAGTGTGATGTCACCAAGTAATACTCTTTCTCTGATGAAGTGCTCTCTGACATCAATGTGCTTTGTCCTGGAGTGATATACTGGATTTTTGGCCAAAATGCTTGAGCCGACTGATTATCACAGTATATTGTTGTTGGCTTTGACTCATCAAAGTAATCTGTTTCTGATAATAGTCTTCTGAGCCATATAGCCTCACATGCACCTATAGTGAGTGCCCTCTATTCTGCTTCAGTTGAAGATTCAGTTGAAGACAAAGAAACAGTTGGTTGTTTGTTTGACAACCATGATATAGCAACTTGACCAAGGAAAAATGCATATCCCTGTGTCGATCTCCTGGTCTCATGATCTCCAGCATAGTCACTGTCACAGTATCCATGCAACCGTGGATGACTTCCTCTGTATTCTATCCCAAACTGTCTTGTACCTCTGATGTATCTCAAGACTCTTTTGGCTGCATTCCAGTGAGACTGTTTTGGATTTGCCATAAACTATGCTAGTGAGCTTACTGCATAACAAATATCTGGCCGTGTGATTGTCAGATATATAAGAGATCCAATGAGTTGCCTGTAGTATCTATCATTGAATGTAGGCTTTTTTGAATCTTTAGTAAGTTTCAAACTCTGTTCCATGGGAGTGGCTGCAATCTTGCAATCTGCCATATGAAACTTCTTCAGGAGACTGTCAACATACTTGAGCTGACTCATGAATGTGCTATTTGAATCTCTCCAGAACTCAATTCCAAGACAATAGTGCATAAGTCCAAGATCTTTCATGTCGAACTCTGCAGATAAGTCTTGTTTTAGTTTCCTGATGAAGCTATCCTTGCTTCCTGTCACAATCAGATCATCTACATACAAAAGTGCAATAGTAATGTCTTCCCCTTGAACTTTGTAGTAGAGAGTATGGTCTGCATTGGACTTCATGTATCCCAGATCAGCAAAATACTGGTCAATTCTGCTGTACCAACTTCTGGGTGCTTGCTTTAAGCCGTAGAGACTTTTCTTGAGATGGCAAACCTTGTTCTCTTTGCCTGGTTCAACATAACCTGCTGGTTGTTGCATGTAGACTTCCTCGTCTAGATAACCATTGAGAAATTCATTCTTGACATCGAGTTGATACACATTCCATTTACTGAGTGTCGCTAGTGATATCAAGAATTGTATGGAATCCATCTTTGCTATTGGAGCATAAGTCTCATCATAATCTTGACCATATTGTTGTGCAAATACTTTTGCAACTAATCTAGCCTTGTATCTCTGAATAGTGCCATCTGGATTATATTTCACTTTGTATACCCATTTGTTGGCTATGGCCTTCTTTCCTAGTGGAAGGTCGCATAATTCCCAAGTGTTATTTTTATACAAAGCATCCATTTCTTCATTCATAGCAGTTTGCCATTCTGGCTTGTCTACTGCATCTTCGAAGTACACTGGTTCTTCTGTAGCCATGATGATAGTCATAAGAGCATAGTTGGTGGTTTCCACCTAAATTGCTTTGCCTTTCTGAGCATATGTCAATCTGGCTGGTGGTCTGCTTTCCCTAGTAGACCGTCTGAGCTGCTGTGGTGCTGCTTGGGGTGTTGCTGGCAATTCTTGCTCTTCTTCATCAACCTGTTCTGTAGATGACTGTGAAGTCGATGCTTCTATCTCCTGTGTAGGTGAGGTTTTCCATTCTGATTCCTCATCAAAGATTACATCTCTGGAGATAATGACTTTGCGGTTGATGGGATCATACAATTTGTATGCTTTGCTTTCTTCACTATAGCCAACCATGATGCATTTGCGTGACCGCATCCAATTTCCTACGATGATCATCATGTATGTGGGCATATGCTATGCAACCAAATATGCGGAGATGCCCAATGCATGGCTTGTGTCCAGTGAATGCTTCATAAGGAGTCATACCTTGTATCGGTTCGGTAGGAAGCCGATTAAGCAAGTAGTTAGCTGTAGCTATTGCTTCTGCCCAATACTGATTCGGAAGATGCTTTTCACTAAGCATTGCTCTAGCACTGTCTGCTAAAGTCCCATTCTTCCTTTCAGCTCTTGCATTTTGTTGAGTAGTATCTGCACATGTGAATTGTCTTCGTATGCCATGATTTTTGCAAAAGTTCATGAATGCTGAAGACATGTATTCACCTCCTCTGTCTGATCTCATGACCTTGATCTTTCTGCCTGTCTGGTTTTCTACCATGGCTTTGAATTCTTGAAATCTGGAAAACACTTCCGATTTCTCTTTCAGAAAGTAGACCCAACAATATCTGCTGTAGTCGTCTATGAAGGTCAAGTAATAAAGTGAACCATTGATGTTGCGGGTCTGGGCATAACCCCATACATCTGTATGTATCAAATCAAGAATACCTCATGCACAAGAGGTACTTCTAACAAAGTTGGTTCGCTTTTGTTTGCCGAAGTAGCATGCTTCACAAACTTTTCCAAGAAACTGTAGCTTCGGAATCCCAATTGCCATATTCTGATTCCTGATATCTAACAAGTACTTGAAGTGGACATGACCATATCTCTTGTGCCATTTTGCAGATAGTGGCATCTGTTGCATTTGAGCTGACATGGCATGCTTATCTGGTACTGTAGCTAGCATCCTGTATAAGCGTCCTTCCTTGACACCTTTTGCTACTAGCTGACCTCGTTTAGATTTGTCTTTGATAGTGCATTCATCACCGTCGAAGATGACTTTGTAGTTGTGTTCTGTCATTTGACCTACTGACAAAAGGTTCTTGCTGAGCTTCGGAACATAGAGCACATCTTTGACTAATCCTTTTGTACCAGTTAAATTGTTCATAGGGATAATACCTATCCATTGAACTAGACTCGGTGTATTGTTTGCTGTGTAGATGACATTTTTCTGTCCTTCTAATGGCTTCATTTCTATGAACCATTCCTGATGATTTGTCATATGAGATGATGCACCGCTGTTGATGTACCAAGGATTCTATTCCACTTGGTCGACTTGATAGCTGAAATCTTCTTTGGGATTGAAATCAGTGTCTAGGTGCATTGTATCAGTCTGATGCAATTCCTCACTTGCAAGAAACATATTTCCATGTTCATTTGCAAAATGACTGTGACTAGAATGTCCACCACGATGATTTCCTCTTCCTCGGGAATTCCCTTGATTACTGTTGGATTGACCGCCTTGGTTGTACTGCTTCTTGTGGCAATCTCTTTCATAGTGTCCAAACTTATGACAGTAGTTGCACTGGATGTTTGACACATTGGTGGATGCATTCCCTCGTCCTTGAAATCTTCCTCGATTAGAATGATTTCCTCTTTGCTGATTTTGACGTTGCTGAGGATGATGCTGATTCTGACTTTGATTTTGTTGATGATGACCACTTTTCTGGTATGATCTACCTCTGTTTCTGCCTTTGCCTCTGCTTCTGTCTGAAGCTGTGAATGCCTGATCATTAGAATGACCTTTACATGCTTGAATGGCCTGAGTCCTGAGTTCTTCTCACCAAGTAGAACTGACTGAAGTTCTTCCAGTGTTGGAATTTGTTGTTGGATGGCAATACTCTGGACTAGATTCTCATATTCTTCTCCTAGTCCATTCAGGATTACTTGAACCATTTCTGCGGGATTCATAGTCTCTCCTGCTGCTGCAAGTTGATTGTTGTAGTCTTTGATGCGGAGTACATAAGCATGACCAGTTTCACTGCTATTGCGGAAACTCTGGTTGATCTGGTTTCTCAAGGTGAGAATCTTGGATGTGTTCTTGGACTCGTAGAGAGCTGCGAACATATCCCATGCTTCTTTTGATGTCTTGACTGTGTTGAGCTATCCTAGCATGACATCTTGCACATTCTGCTTGATCAGGTGATAGGCATACTTGTCTTTCTTATCCCATTCTGCTTGAGCTCTCGAGCAATGGCAGGATCTGCTACTGGTGCGGAAACTTTTTGTGTAGATATAGATCCCGATGTAGATCCCGTTGCTAGTGCTGTGACAACAGATGGAGTAGAGCTACTGGTGGCTGGATCGGCCAATGGTCTAGGTATAGATCCACTGACATACTCCCATTTGTCCTGAAGCACAAGAATGGTCTCCATTCGGAATTTCCATGTACCGTAATTGGAGTTGTCTAACTTAGCAGATGCCTCCAGATTGAGGTTTCTAGTCGACATGGTGCAAACAATGTACTCAAAAAAGTGTCCTGAAAAAACTCTGTATGAATCAACTGCAAATACACTGAAGATGCCAAGTGAAATCTCTGTACCGTCGGTGAAGATAGAACTGCAGTATGTAAGATCTGATCTGTGTTACAAGGCTTGTGGCAATGATGGCGGGAATAGCCAAGAGGCTTTACAAGGCTGAAAAATGATGTGCACAATGCCGTGAGATAGCCGAATAGGCTTTATAATGGTGGCATGTGTGTGTGAAATCAAGTGCTATCTACCCACTGTGTCGACGAGGCTCAAATGTGAGTGTAGCTTGCGCCAAAATGTGTGCGTGATGTGACAAGTGCGTAGAGCACGAAAAAACGAGCGACTTTCCTTTTTGGAGCACCCTCAAATTCTTCCTGGATCAAGAGATACGACTTGATCTAGGTGGAGGGGCAAAAGGAGTGCAAATGGTGCTCAATGATGGTGTCACTATGAGTCACATGCAGTGATGATGTGGCACTGTGCCTAGCAAGAGGTGTGCCAGTGATGATCTGTGCTGAGGTGGCAGGAGTGTGCACATGCAGTGTGTGCACAGTGTGCCTGGAAAGGGACTGTGCCTGCAGAGGGTCAGTGCTGACTGGACTGCTGAGGTGGCAGTGCTGAGGTGGCACAGATGATGTCAGCAAGGTGAGGTGGCAATGCTGACGTGGCACTAATGACATGTCCCTGATGACATGGCACATGTGATGTGGCTAATGATGTGTCACTTATGATGTGGTAGTCGGTGATGATGTGGTAGTCGGTGATGACATGGCTTGATGATGTGGCCACAATGACGTGTCAGCTGACGTGGTTTCTTACATGGCACTGATGATGTGGCACTATGGCTAAGGGTGCCATGTGGCAGAGGATAAGACAGCTACACGTGGCACATCCGATGCTTGATGTGGCAATTGGAGATAAGGTGATGATGTGGTACCCGATGGTGACGTGGTGTGATTAGATGAGGTTGCCACGTGTCAACTATGTGAGGTGGCAGATAGACCTTAGGTGGCCCTCACCCTTGGAGCCTTACTGTGGTTAGGTAGGGACCCACTGCACAACCTCGGGTCATCGTAACCTTACCATGGGTAAATTCTATCCTCCACGTGTCGATTTTTGGAGGACCGAAATCTTGGAGATGCCGACGGAATCTCAGAGATTCTATCGTCGTCTGTGATGGTCGACAGATGGAGAGGAAGATTCTGTCAGATTTAGATGAGTTGAAGGCGGCTCGCTTGAAGGCGTGTGCTACTTGCTGGAGTGTGTGGAGCCACAACACAGCCCGTGGCTGTAAATGCGACCTACAGCACGTCCACTGGAGGCAAGTACTACGCGTCGGCTTGCATGGAGCTTGCATAAGCTCATTGAAGAAGGCGGCTATCGAGTTTCCTTCGGCAGCTCTTCCTACATTAGTGCTCCTAAGGACGGCTCACAGTGGAAGCTACAGCCTGTTGATAGAGTCGACGTAGGTAGGAGCTTTGAGAAGTAGATGCTTTGGTGTCGATGGAGAAGCTGCAGGTAGTGTAGGAGCCGGTGAAGAGGCTTGGAAATCGTAGAAGACTATGGAGGTCCGCTCGCAGGTACCAACTAGGAGACGCTATAGAAGGCCGTGAGCCTTAGACATGTTGTAGGAGGGTCGTGTAGGTCGAAGGAGCATGGGCTTGGCACTGGTCGTCGAGGAGCCTTCGGAGGCTAGAGATCTACACGCACAGGAGATCCCGAATGGAGATCGTAGGTAGATATGCCCCTCAAAGGAGCTGCTGAAAGTAGCTCATTGTCGTGGCTACTATTTGGATTTGCATGTAGGGCATTGGGCAAGGAGAGCCACTGTTTGGCCATTGAGTTGAGGGCTACAAGAAGCTGCTGCTCGCGTAGGTCGATGATCTACAACTATGACTTGGGTCGCAGGAGCCGTTAGTTGCTAAAAGATGAGGGTGTAGATAGCCATCAAGCCCAAGGAGGCTGAGAAGACTGTCGAGCCTAAAGCTGTGCCAAGCCCAAAGCTGAGAAGAAGCTTAAAGAAGACTCTCTCATAGTCTCTCTCTCTCACTCTTTCTTTCTCACAAGAAGAACTCCAATGGACAGAATTTTCCTAGAATGAGCAAAGGAGATTAACGGAAATCTCTCAATCTCTCATGGACGGAATTCTCTCATGAATAGAAATTTCTCTCAAAGAAAACATAAGTTCTCTCAGTGGAAGAGAACACTCAAGAACTCTCAATCACTCTCTCACACTCTCAAAAATTACAATGCCTCAGCAAAAGGCAAGGAAGCTCTGATACCATGACAAAATATGAAGAGGGGAGAGGAGAAGAGTGGAGATGAGGAGAGAGGGGACAGCTAGAGAGCACACCACAAATGACTAACTGTACATGACTAACTGTACACTAGATTTAGTTGAAAAAATAGAATATATACAAACCCTTTTAGGGTTAGGGTTAGGGGATCTAACCCTTTCCTTTATAGCACTCTATAAGATTAGTGCTATGTACATATTATCATGTGATGGTGCTATGCACACATGATCACATGATGTTGAGCGTGAACTCTCAACATAGTTTTATTGTCCTCATGTTGAAACTGACTTTGTCTTCCTTCGTATCCTATGAGCCTCAAACCTTCAATCCATTAATCTCTCAAATAGTAATAATGTTCTTGTATTAAGAGGTGATGATATCTAAAGTGATCTACAAATACTAAGAATGGTCTTGTATTAAGAGGTGATGATATCTCAAGTGTTCTACAAATCATAAGAATGGTTTTGTATTAAGAGGTGATGATATCTCAAGTGTTCTACAAATAGTAAGAACGGTTCAAGTGTTCTACAAAAGTATTAGGTACGTCTTAGTGGCTGAAGGGAAGGAGTGATGATATCTCAAGTGTTCTACAAATAGTAAGAATGGTCTTGTATTAAGAGGTGATGATATCTCAAGTGTTCTACAAATAGTAATAATGGTTTTGTATTAGGAGGTGATGATATCTCAAGTGTTCTACAAAACTATTAGGTACCTCTTAGTGGTTGAAGGTAAGGGGTTGAAAGTACAAGAAAAATCTCTAGGAACTACAAGATGGTTGTAAGTACAATTTTGAATGTCATAAATGACACTTGGGTTTTTCAACATACAGGTGAACTATTTTTAAACATTCACTTCTTTCATGGTTGATAACACTTTTAATAAGAAGAACCATTTTTGAATGTCATAAGTGTTGATGCAATCCCATGCTATGAAGTCTACAGACAGCTTTTTTCCCCGCATATGGGTGAAGTGATGTTTACGTTACTAAGATCAACATATCAAGCAATGCATTTGTTTTGATTATGAAGGAGTTGTGATGATAAGACCCATTTCAAATGCAAAATAATTGTTGTATCAGTAATGGAATCCTATGCTTTGGAGTGGAAATTTGGTTTCTTTCAAACCCACATACTATTGTCGCATAATGTGAGTATGGCTCTAATTGGAAGTTAAGGTAGACTATAATTCACAATGTTGGTATAGTTACACATAGTAAGATAAGTTTTATTTTCGAGAATCTTCCCAAATAGTGGTTTTTGCAAAACTATGTTGAGTACCTCGATAAGGAAATTGTGGAAAAGCTCACTCTATCGACTGCCTCTAAGTGCAACTACATTGCATTAATTCGGGCGTTTTTTTTTAAATTCGAAAAAAAAGCTCAAATACGCATTTTTTTATATTTAAAACATTTCAAATATTTTTTAGTATTTTATTCATATGAATAACTTATTTGTATGAATAACTCATTAATACGAATAAATGGCTATACATACGAATAACACAGTTTATTCTATGAATAAATGTAGTATAAACATGCAACCACTGCCATTTTGGTATTCGTATGAATCCAGTGACATGTCTTTCTTGCCACCTCAGCCACTTGCTTGCCAGCCCTACTACCTCCTACTTGCTTACTTGTTACCTCCTACTTGCTTACAGTACCTACTAGCTCTCTTCATAGGTACCTTTGAACCCTTGTTTGTGATTGACACTCATCTCTTGCGAGAGATGTGTGTTGTAGTCTTTCGTTAGTAATTAATGTTTATTTTGTTTTATTTTGTTTAGGACTAGCACTCATCTCTCTTAGGAGAGTTGTGTGCTATAGTCTTTTTAAATTATTTAATATTCGTTTTGTATTGTATTTTAGTGTGTAGATAGACTGGCACTCATCTCTCTTGCGAGAGTATAAATAATTATTTTTTACCTGAGGCTGGCACTCATCTCTCTTAAGAGAGTTGTGTGTTGTAGTCTCAATTTGTATAGAAATGTTTGTTTGTAGGAACTCTTGGGCTGGCACTCATCTCTCTTAAGAGAGTTGTGTGTTGCAGTCCAAGCATAGTAGTCCAAGCATAGTGAAGTTTTCATAGATGCTTATTTTGGCACTCATCTCTCCCTTGAGAGTTGTGTGTTACAGTCTAAGTTTAGAGATGTTTTCAAGCACACTTAGTCTAGCACTCAACTGTCCCTTGAAAGTTGTGTTGTAGTCTAAGTTGGATATCATGTGATGTGCTCTGAGACACTTAGTTTAACACTCAAGTGTCCTTTGATAGTTGTGTCTTGCAGTCTAAGTTAGATATCATGCGATGTGCTCTTAGATACTAAGTCCAGCACTCAACTATCCCTTGATAGTTGTGTGTCATAGTCTAAGTTAGATATCATGTGATGTGCTCTTAGACACTTAGTATCGCACTCAACTGTCCCTTGATAGTTGTGTGTTAGATGTTGCAGTTGAAGCCTAGGGTTAGATGGTGAAGTCCACGGTTAGGGTTATACCTAGGTCATTTTTTGTGTAGGCTACATGCTTATTTTTTGTGTTTTGATTTTCTGTAGTCTGTTACATGATGTGATCTTGAGTTGAGAGGTTATACCTAGGTCATTTCTTAGACTACTTGCATTGCTAATTGTTATGGCTTAATGAGTTTCTTATTGCACTTGGCACTAAATTCTTTTAAATTGAATTCTGTGTTGCAACTTACTGCATATTAGATGGATCACGAGAGTGATAAGAGGTCATTCCTATCACCAAGCTAGGTCAGCCATAGGCGGGTAGCCATCCCCCTTCTAGGGCTACTAGGATCCCCTTATAGAGGGTAGGGATCGAGCTAGTCAGCCCTGTAGGCAGTCCCTCTTGTGGCATGGGAAACCCTTTGCAGCACCTAGAGGGCAGAGGTCATCCCTCCCATCATAAACATTTTTCCTCATATGTTTGGAGTTATGTGCAAGCGATTTCAAACCCGGTCCACAAACAAGACAAGTGTGGTACCCACTTGTAACAAGTCTTGCATGCGTGCATGAATGTGTTAGTATAAGACATGCATGTGAAAGAGAGTCATAAAAGCATAATCCTATATTATAAATGTAAAGACACAATCAAGTACCTACGCACTCTCCATATCTTGGGTAGTCATGCATTCCGTTGCCTAGGGCAAGGGGATGGCCATGTACCCCCTACTGGTCAATTCTTTAGGGAGAGGATGAAAGCAATTCATAGTCCCCCTCTCAGCCCTCATTCTTCACTAGCTGGAGCAGTACTTCTAGCCCCATGTGTGCCTCTATGGGAGCAGTGAATTCAACTCTATTGTGCATGTTCTAGAGCAGGGTTGTGGAGAAGTTCTTCCACACCTATGTGCATCTTGTGGTTGAGATTGTTGAGTAGTCCTATGGAGCTCTTGAGTAGCCTGTTGCGTAGAGGCTTTCCCCGAGTTGTAGCGGGGCTTTTTCTAGAGATCACTTGTAGGTCTCTTGTGTCTTTCTCTCCCTCTCAGCATCGTGTGTGTGAAAAAGGATCTCTCTCTCATTTTTTTCATTTCCCCTACACTTCTCACATGGCATCAGAGCCACGGTTGTGGCTTTGAGACCCGACGAGTGAAGGGAGTGTTGAGACATCACACAGAGAGGAGGTGTAGGGTGTTGTTCAGAGGTATCTTTGAGGAGGAGCAAGTGCAGGGTGTGGACTATTTGGGTGCCCAGCAAGGGGTGAATTTGAAGGGTGTTTTCATATCAAAGAGGAGGTGTTCCCGAGGGATGGATAGCGAGGAGTGAAGGTACATTGGGCTGTCAGCTCCTTCATCCTCTTCTCCATCCCACTCATCTCTTTCACCTTCTATCACTATCTATACCATCCACCCTTTCTTTCATCTTAGCTCTCTCCCCTACATGGCAACTTTGTTAGAGATCGCAGAGAACAAGACTAGAATTCCAATTTTTCCCATGTTCGTGGTTCATCATCAATTGGATGGGCTCAATTACACTCCCTAGTAGGTAATGATGGAGTCTATGTTACAATCATATTATTTGGCAAATTTTATATTGATAGGCATTTCTAGACCCATGACATGGGACAATGTCTCATGGAGATCCTAGGACATTCTTTACTAAAATGCTTATGACAAAAATGCCAGAATACCCTTTACTAACATAAACGGGACAATGTCTCATGGAGATCTCATGATAGCCTTTACTAAAATGGCTATGACTAAAGCTCTAGTGCTCAGATTAAAAATATTAAACACATTGGAGCCATTTACTTGACAAGCCCTATCTAACTACCTATTTAGAAATTACAGTGATGTCAAAAGCCATCCCTTCCTAAGAAGAATTGTCATCAAAATCCAATCATGTTGTAATCAACCATGCAAATAAATCCATTGGCTAAAGCACAAGTGGCAGTGACAACAACTAGCTTTACATTCACCATCTTGCAGCACCCAATGCAACAAATTTGCATGATTTTGATGCCCAAAAGGGTGGCCTATGTAAAGAATAAGGGAGAGAGATAGGAGACTCAAGTTCAGCTTTCTTCACAACACACAAAAGAGAGAGGACACAAGGTTGGAGGGTGAAGCCTTTCTTCACTTTTGCACACAACAACAATACAAACAACAATACAATAGAAGAGGGAAATACCCTATATGTCAAAACCTAGAATACGTGGTTCATATGTGAACCCAAACCAAAAACATACATGGTAGTCTAACTACACCACGAGTACAACTAACATAGGCGGTGACATAAATGATAGTCATCCAGGAGATATGTCGGGGATAGAGCTTGATATCTCAACACTCCCCCTCAAGGTCAAATCCATCTCACGTACACCAAGCAAGCTCCTAAATCTGCGAAGCTTCTCGGTACCCAATGCCTTCGTAAAGATATCAGCCACCTGCTCCTCAGTGCTGACATAAACAAGATCAATCTCACCAGCTAGAACCTTCTCTCTCACAAAGTGATAATGCACCTCAATGTGCTTCGTTCTAGCATGATAAACTGGGTTATTAGCAAGCATGATGTTGCTAATGTTGTCACAATGAATGACAACTGCTGCATGAACTGACTGTCCCATATCTCCAAGTAGCTTTCGTAACCAAGCTACCTCACATGCAGCCATTGTTGCACCCCTGTACTCTGCCTCTGTGCTCGACAAGGCAACTGTTGGCTGCTTCTTGCTGCTCCAACTGATGGCACCACTCCCAAGGGAAAACATAAAACCACTAGTAGATCTCCTGTCTGAGACACTACCAGCCCAGTCAGCGTCTGTGTATCCATGTACCTGTAATGCACACCCAGCTTCATAAAACAGTCCATAATGCAATGTGGACTTCACATACCGCAGTATGCGCCTAGCCGCATCCAAATGTGGCTTCCTCGGTGCCTGCATAAACTGACTCACCAGCCCCACAGCATAGCTCAAATCTGGTCGGGTTATAGTCATGTAAATCAAGCTACCTACTATGCGCCTGTACATAGTAATATCTTCAAGAAGCTCACCTGACTCTGCATTGAGCTTCACATTCTGCTCCAATGGAACAGAGATAGGCTTACAGCCTGTCATCCCATATTTGGACAGCATGTCCAAACCGTATTGCCTTTGCAACAGCCATATCCCACTCGGGGATCTAATAACCTCAATGCCCAAGAAGTAACGCAGCTCTCCCAAATCCTTCATCTCAAATTTCTGCTTCAACAGCAGCTTCACTTCATTAATGTCTGCATCACTATCACCTGTAATAATCAAGTCATCAACATAGATGACTATAAGCACAATCCCTCTGTTTGTCCTTTTCACATAAAGTGAAAAATCTGAATTGGAAATCTGAAATCCAATAGTGACAAGATATTGCCCTATCTTGTCTGACCATGCCCTCGGTGCCTGTTTTAAGCCATACAAGGCTTTGCGCAACCTGCATACAAAATCGGGGTGTGCTTTATCCTCATAACCTTCTGGCTGCATCATATAAACCTCTTCCTGCAAGTCACCATGCAAGAAGGCATTTTTCACATCCATCTGATGCAAAGACCATCCCTTTGCAGCAGCCATAGCAATTACTGCTCTCACGGTTGCCATCCTTGCAATTGGGCTGAAAGTTTCCTCATAGTCAATTCCATATGTCTGTGCAAAACCTTTGGCAACCAATCTTGCCTTGTACCTGCTAACAGACCCATCAGCATTGTGCTTTACTTTGTAAACCCACTTGCAGCCAATAGCCTTCTTATCATGAGGCAAAGGCATCAAATCCCAAGTGTGGTTTGCATCCAAGGCAGCCATCTCTTCATCCATAGCTGCTTCCCAATTTTTATGCCCTGCTGCATCCTCAAAACATGTGGGCTCTGGCTCCTCTAGAACCTTGACCATATAAGCATAGTGATGTGTTGTATACCCATCATATCTCAGCCTGTCAACTGGATACTTAATACGAGTGGACCTCCGTACAACTGGATCAGTTTCAGGAGTCTTTAAATCATGCCTGCTTTTCCTTGCACCAGGTGTAACAACAGAAGGAATCCCAAGTTCCTCATCAAGGCTCATTTCAGAGCCGCTTGACTCTCCATCAACATGAGAGCTACCAGCAGACACATCAAACACTGGAGCATGGTCCACTTTTTCTTTTCCCTTATGTGATACCTGCACAACACTATCAGGACTGCCATGTGACGATTCACTAGATCTCAATCTCCCTGTCCATGCATTAGATCCACTAGTAGAGGACTCTCTGGGTCCACTCAAGGCTTGAGATTGCTGCTCTGCATTTATTGCAGCATTCCCATTTCCTGCATCTGCATCTCCTACTATAACAGTTGGTGCATACCAGCTGCTCATTTCATCAAAAACAACATCTCTGCTCACTTGCATTTTGCGGGTGGAAGGGTTATAACAGCGATACCCTTTCTGGTGCTGAGCATATCCAATAAAGATGCATTTTTCTGCCTTTGGATCCAGCTTTGTTCTCTTCTCATCAGGAACATGAACATAAGCTATGCAACCAAATACCTTCAAGTGAGAAATATCTGGTTTTTGGCCTGTATACATTTCTTCAGGCGTCATGCCATGGACAGCTACAGTGGGGGTTCTGTTCATAATATAAACAGCAGTTGCTACTGCTTCAGCCCAAAAATAATCAGGCATGTTTTTCTCATTTAGGATCGCCCGTCCTACTTCTGCAATATGCCTGTTCTTCCTTTCTGCAACCCCATTCTGCTGAGGTGTAGACCTGCATGAGTACTTCCTTTGAATCCCCTGTTCTTTCAGATATTCACAAAATTCTTCTGAAAAGTACTCTCCCCCTCCATCAGATCTTAGCACTTTAATATGCACACCTTTCTCTTTTTCAACCATGGCCTTAAAAGCCTTGAAATGGCTGAACACTTCACTTTTGTGCTTCATAAAATAAATCCACACCTTCCTAGTGTAGTCATCAATAAACGTCACATAATAATGGCATCCACCAATAGAAGCAGCTTTGGTTGTCCAAACATCTGAATGGATCACTTCCAAAGGTCTTCTGCTCACCTTAGCATTTTTAGGAAATGCATGTCTGGCCTGCTTACCCATTTGGCATGCTTCACATACCTTTTGCATTCCCTCAACTCTGAATTTAGGCAAACCTGCAACAATGTTTTTCGTTTGCATAGATTTCAGCCTTTGTATATTCACGTGCCCAATGCGCTTGTGCCATATCTCAATATCTGCAATGACACCTCTCCCATGCGCAAACATAGCAGCTTTCACCTCAGGCATATCAACATCCAAGGTGAACATTCTACCATTTTTGTTGCCTTTTGCAACCAAGCGGCACTTATTTTTCAGGTCCTCAACGAAGCATCCATCAGGGTTAAATCTAACCTGCAGACCTTGCTCAACCATCTGGCCAACTGAAACCAGGTTCTTAGTGATTTTTGGAACATGAAGTACATCTGCCAAGTACTTTGTTTTGCCATCCTGCATAGCCAATGGCACTTTACCAACCTGCGTAATTGGGTGTGCAGTATCATCACCTGTTTCAACATAACCTGGCTTATCCAAATTTCTGACATCATGAAACCACTCACCATGACTGGTCATGTGGTTAGAGGCACCTGAATCAACATACCAAACATCATTGCAAGCTGCAGCATCTCCTGACATGGAGTTAACCATATGCTGCATCACAAAAAGGTGCTCATTTCTGTCGTCACCATGCCCACTTGATGATGCATAGTTGCTTTGCTGCAACTTCCCACTTTTGATGTCATTCTGCTTTTTATAGCATGTATTCTCCTTGTGTCCAGGCTTTCCACAATAATAGCATTCTGTGTTGCTATTTACTTGCTGGTTCCTTTGCCAGTGAACCACGGCCTCTTTGGCTCCCCCTGCCTCTAGAACTACCACGTCCTCCTCCATAGGACTGGTTTTCCTGTTGTTGCTGTTGGTTCTGATTTCCTGCACGGCCACCAGAACGGCCTCTTCCTCTACCCCTGCCTCTACCTGTATTCGAGTAGAAAGCAGTCTCTTGAGAAGTTGAGGTGGCTGAACCACCATTCCTTTGCTCTTCACTCAGCAAGAGAGCAATAAGTTCCTGAAAATCAGGAAAAGTTTCACGGACTCCAATGGATGTCCGAAATTGTGCATAATCTTTCCCAAGACCATTCAAGGTCACGGACACTTAGTCCTCATCATCAACAGGTGCTCCAATGGAGGCAAGAGAATCTGCAAGGCCTTTCACCTTCAAGGAATACTCATTTATATTCATATTTTTCCTTTGCACATTGTGCAACTCCTGCTTTAGCTGCATCTTTCGTGCTTTGGTATTTGTGCTATATAGCTTCACCAATGTATCCCATGCCTCCTTAGGCGTCTCTAGATCCTGTATATGCACAATCATAGAATCTGAAATGCTAACGGACAGCCAATACAGGCATTTTTTGGCTTTTTCATGCCATTCTTTAAAGGCCTTCAATTCAACAGGAGTGGGAGCAGCACCCAAAACTGGTTCTGCAGTTTCACCACTGATGTAATCCCAAACTCCCTTTCCCATAAAGAAGTTTGTCATCCTGAACTTCCATGCTTGGAAGTTGTTCTTGTCAAGCTTCTCACTGACAATGGTAGACAGATTCTCAGACATTTTACAAATCACGAATTGCAACAGCAACCTGTAAACACAGCAAATGCCTCAGAAGTGCAAATAGCAAAACTTCTGCAAAGAGCCTCACAGGGGCAGATCTGCAACACTGACGAAAGTGGTATTTCACCACACAGTCACTTCCTCGTGACGATTTTGCATCAACAGGCAACAGGCATGAATCTGCAACTCCCAATATCTCTGCACATAGGCATACGATGCAATTTCTATGGCACCTTTCCACCGACTAGCCGCGCGGTGGTCGCACAGCAAAAACAGGGCCTTTTTCTGAGTGCCTGCGAAGAACTTCCGCCTTCAAAACGGGCCCCGAAACGGCCTCAAATCAGAAAAATAAAGTCGCACCGCGAAGGGCCTCTCAATTTGAAGCAGTGCACTCCTGCACTTCTGGCTGTGCTACCTGCAGAGATTTGCTCCCAAACTCGAAATAGGAAAGCTACACTGGTCCTCTTACCAGGACACCACAAACTTGGCTAGATTTCTTGAGCTCCTTACCACGAACAAGGCTCTGATACCATGTAAAGAATAAGGGAGAGAGATAGGAGACTCAAGTTCAGCTTTCTTCACAACACACAAAAGAGAGAGGACACAAGGTTGGAGGGTGAAGCCTTTCTTCACTTTTGCACACAACAACAATACAATAGAAGAGGGAAATACCCTATATGTCAAAACCTAGAATACGTGGTTCATATGTGAACCCAAACCAAAAACATACGTGGTAGTCTAACTACACCATGAGTACAACTAACATAGGCGGTGACATAAATGATAGTCATCCAGGAGATATGTCGGGGATAGAGCTTGATATCTCAACAGCCTATGGAAGAGGGAAGGAGGTAGGAGCCCCAAAGGTAGCTAATACTGCAAATTTAGTTGCAAAATTCCTATACCATGATGTGTTCACTCGGTTCGGTTGCCCAATTGAAATTGTCAGTGACAAGGGGACTCACTTTATAAATAACATCATCAAGCGGATGAATTATTTCTATATGGTGATTCACAAGAAGTCTTCCCCCTACTTCCCATAGGCTAATGGATTGGCTGAGTCTACAAATCATACTTTCAAGCAGATTATGTCACTATTGGTGAATGAGTACCACATGGATTATGTTAGATATGCTCAATGCCCCACCCTCCTGGTAACCACCAGTGGTCCAAGGTGCTCAAGTTGTAAGGCCCCCATATGAGGAGAAGCCATGTGTGAGCCAGGGACACTAGATGGATCGTGACTTGCATGTCAAATGAGGTCTATCAATGAGACTATTGATGGTAGAAAGGTGATTGTGCGGGAGCCCCTTATTCTTGCTGGGGCCTGGGGGGTCCTAGGGGGCAATGGCCCCCTTGGTGGGGGTTCGGGGGGTAGGAACCCCCGAGGCGATCGTATAGGAAATATTCCCTAAATATTCCATGGATGACTAGTCGGTTCCACCAACTAGGTTGACTGGTTGGCTCTATCGACTAGGTCGACTGGTCGACTCCACCAACTACGTTGATCCGACTACCGCCCTCATAGCTATAAAGAGGCGACCTCCCTAGTCCATTGGATTAGATCAGTTCAAATCAGATCAGATCTTCTAGCTAGTAGCTCTTCACCTAGTATCTGTCTAGATTGCCATCTAAGCTCCATTATGGGAGTGCACAGGTGGATGGAGCCATCATCTGTACTACATCAGTATTGAAGGAAAAGTTTGTTCCTCTCCAGTTTTCTGTGTACTCTCTATTAGTTGTTCAGTTTCTGTTCCACTGCGCCATGTAATTTAACAGATTGGGATGAGAAGTTGCTGTCAGCACTATGGGCTTACCGCACATCATTCAAGGTGGCCACAAGGTTGACTCCTTTCAAATTGGTGTTTGGGTTGGAAGCAGTTACACCAATCTGACTTTTATATAGTTGCACATCATCATTGTCTATGGAAGGCTTCCTCAAGATCTTTACCAGATTATCCAATTCTTTCGAAACATGTATTCTCAAGGTTCTGACATGAGGATCAGTGGTGCAATCACATAACTTTTTCCAACAATTCCAATGCGGATTTAATCGATGTTTTCCATGATTGGGCAAAAACCTTCATGCCTTAGAGCTTCCCATGGACACTTTATTTGGAAGATTTCATGATTTTCTTGACAATTGTGCATCTTTGATTAGCTTTACATTCCCCCCATGTAGACCCATGCTTGAGAGTAAAGCTTCAACCCTTGCTATACATGATGTCGCTCTCTCCTCTGGTTTCATGTTCCATACATATACAATGTGCAAGTAAAGGAATTTATCAATGAGCCGCATCTCCACATGTAACACATAGAAATGCACTCTTTGTAATGGAATGTCTAAAATTGGATCCCAATTTTTATCATTTTGATCTCTATTGGGTGACAGATGCCTTCCACAGGAATCTATGCTCTTCTAGCTAGATGTTCTAGATCAATTGGATGATATGCAGTTGGAGAGCTACTATCTAACTTTGGAGGTTCAAGCAAGGCACAAGCGGAGGGTGGAGTTGGCCTTGAAGAAAAAATATTTTAAGTGCGGGCAACTGGTTCTTCTATTTAACACTCGCCTTGGGCAGATGCCAAGAAAATTGAAATTGTGATTGTCTAGTCCATTTTGGATTTTTCATGATTGTGGATCAACATCGTTCTATCTTGCGGATTCACAAGGGCATGTTCTTCCACATCCAGTTAATGGTTTTCAGCTTCGTCCATACCATCATCATCACGGAAGCCTTTAGTGCCCATTTTGGATATCTAATGAGGCACAGATTTCCTAGTTGAGGTGGAGGCAAAAAATCTATCGCATGAGGACATGTGGCAGAAGGGGGCTCGAGGCATCATAATAGAAGTCTTCTGCGAGATCCTATCCCAACCGCCATGCAACTACCTATCATAAAGGAGAGATATTGGCAGTCTGGATTGCAATTCTTGAGCATTTGTCTGCATGTACCAGTTGCTTGCTTGTTTTTCCTCATCGCACTTGCAGTTCTCTTGAGCTTCTTCGCCTTCTAGCTTTCATCTTCATTCAGCGCCCTTTCCTTCCTTCTACTTTACGTAGCTATGGGGATGGCTCATGCACAATTTCTTCCTTTACTTCCACTGGTCTACATTGATTCTGAGTTGATTGATGCTCATCTTCAACTATTACACCTTTAGAGATCCAATAGCATTGATTGTCAAAGGGTTAATATTCATCTAGTAGCATTAGCACTTTGCCATAGTAGCTGGCGGTGGGTAATGCTATGGAGTTTTCAGAGGAGCATCGGGAGCTTATAGTTCATTTGATTTATCAGGGATTATTTTTGCCCATGGTTGGAGGAGTGTTCGTGCAGCCAATGTGTTCAATGGAGGTGATGGTGGCTAAGTTTGGAACTCCAGCCAGAGGATAATACAAGCTGAGTGCATGCCACAATGTGTAGATTTGGGATTTATATCGGTGAATTCTAGAGTCGGTGTTTTTGCAGGCCAAAACATATACAATAACACCTCGATCTTGAGGGATGATCGTAGTTGCTAAGTAGCAGGTTGTGCATGGGCTCATGTTCTGAAGGAGTGCATCCATACAGAGGCTCAAAGGGTGGAGACAGTGGTGGAGAAGAAGAAGGTGGTGAACTCAAAGATTGGGCAAATTCTAGAGATTCTATTTCCCTTGCATCTTGAGTCTACAATGCCTTGACAGAATATGGCTTTGGTTCTTACTCTTGTGAGCCTGAGGAACCTGTATAGGGGGAGGCTGAGGGTCCTGCTGGAAGAGCACCCAAGAAGCAAAGAAAGCAAGGGCCTCGTATCAATCAAGGGGTAGTTTCTTCTCTTACACCCTTGACTCCTCATGTAGGTGGAATGGGAAGTGTGTTCACTAGTGGGGCAGCATCAACTCAAATCAGTCCCATGCCTCCACTTGCACCATCGGTCATGGCTGAGAGGGTGACAGTGACGGTGACTCCCACAACCACTATGATAGGGATTTTCAGAGGTAGTCCGTTGGTAGGAGGGTCACTCACTCAAAAGTGGTTGGATCAGCTTCAGCGTTCAGCAACGACCACTGTGCTGACTCCTCCAATGGTGGTGGCAATGTCTGAGGCAGTGCGAGTGTCTGCACTAGAGGCATTGCTGAGTAATCTTCGAGCCTACAGTTGTTTCTACAGTGTCCTTGATCGGATTTTCTATTTGGGTGTAGCCTCTTAATGTACAACTGCAATTTTTTTCTCAATTGCTCGCTCATCTGGCAATGCAATATGGTGCGAGGGGTGATTCAGCAAGGGTGAAAAGTTTGGAATCCAAGGTTACTCAATTGTGGATTGAGAATGAGTCCTTGTGGAGTCATCAGGCAAAGTTAAAGCAATTGGAGGACAAGGTGGTGGTCCTCAAAGCATAAGTACAACTGGTGGGGCCACTTAGCAGTTGCGTTTGGAGTATGTTTCGAGCATTTACGAGGAATTGTTATGCCGACGTACTAGCGATGCATTGGTCGAGTACTTATGGGGTTTCTCGGGAAACGTAAGCGTCAACATGGAGCAGATGGGTGCACTTCTGGAGGCTCTTCAAGGGGATGTTTGAGCAGAATGGGATAGACAAGTTGCATGATCGAATGCAGTTGTTACTCCACAAACATGTCGGGAGCTGATTCCACAATAACATCGACCCAGAACAGATGGGGATGCGAGTGCTAGTGCAGGTTTCGGTCTGCAAAGTGGTCCACAAGTGTAGACGGTATCTGGACCAATGGGCTCCAGTACTTCTATAGGCGGTAGTGGTGGTGTGGATAAGGGTAAAGGAGTCATCACAAAGTCTGTGAAGATTGGGGAGGATTGGCATGCAAAGTATGAAGAGTTGGTAGACGGCATTGTGGATGCGGTTGCTCACTCTAGCAAAAGAGTGGAAGTGTTGAAGTGGCAAAGGCATTGGAGAAATTTTATAATAAGCACACTACCTTCCCTGGATTGTCAGATCATCATTCTTACGAGTTGATGGTAATTCAACAACCAGCTATGCCACAAGAACGCTGGCAGTAGCAGCACTTGCCACCTGGTGCATGGATTGAGGAGGGATTGCCCATTGAGCAGTGGCCTAAATAGCAAGACGTGGATTCCAAGCTACACCCTTTGTAGTGGCTGATGAATATGGAGCAGGATCACAAGCTGAAGATGTGGTTGCAAAAGAGGCAGCTAGAGACTGTTGCTGCTAGTTCGAGTGGAGCGGAACCGATGATGCAGTTGTAGAAGGAGTGCCATGGAAGCAATGATGCAGGACTGAGCAAGGTGGGTGTCATTGATGCGACTGTTTAGTGTATGTCTAGTTCAGATGAAGAGTAGTGATACAGCAATGGTTGTTGGATGGCCTCATAGAATAAAAGCACCCAGAGTGTGGGATGCTTTTGGACAAGCAAAGATCAAAAGTGTCTGGAATGCGGGATGCTTTTGGATAGGTAGGTGAAGGAAACAAAGGACATTCAAACATGCATTTAGATTGATGACAGTTGATGTTTTTATGAATGGATTCAAAAATTAGATGCTTTGTGATTCATGTATATTGAGTGAAGGATTAGGATTAACTTACTGCACCTGCTTCTCTACCGAGGCTATGCCCAAAATGATTGTTTCACATACACTATGTAGGTATCTAACTTCTATTTTAGGGATGTGCATTGTGTGGTTCACACAGTCCACTATGAGTGCCATGTGTTATTGCATAGCTGTGTGGGTTAGCAGCAATGACTCTAAGGGGTCTGCAAGGTTAGGTTACCCATCGCAAGGATTGGCGATTCAGTTCTCCAAGCAGTTGAGTCTTTAACGGTCACTTCCCTAATTGTCAGATAGTTTTTGTACTCATGCTATTACTAGCATTTTGATGTTGTTCTATACACACTTGTGTGAGCTCTTGCTCCAAAATACAGAGTTCCTTAGTGTTCTGTCTCTATTCGCATTCTCTGTATTCCTTTTTCATAAATGTTGTGCTTATCATTTTATCTATGTTTCCCGTAGCGTCTGCATGTAGTTATGACACTACAATAGAATTACAACTATAGGAGGGGGTTTTTAATTCAACTTTAGGGAAAATTCCATTAGTTGATGAGGAAATAGGGGTGGTTTTATTGGGGGGAAAATTTTAGTTGAGGGGTTTTTTTAATACCCCTTGAACACATGTGATACATAGGGTTGATTAGTAGTGCACCCCCCGAGGGTGCCACATGGTTTTCTATGATTGGAAAGAGCCAGATTGCACAAGGAATATAGTTTGGAGGAACAAAGCGATGAGCTAGCAAGTGATGTTAGCAACTATACAGAGGCAAACGTTAACATGTATGGACCTGTTGGAGAGGATCTAGAAGGTTGAAAATGCCCTTAAAGGAGGTGGAACTGGTGCAGCAAAGAGGCACGTGCTTGGAGATGGATTTGGGCTAGATCTAGGCCCTAGATCAGCAGGTCAAGTAAGGGAAGGATTGCCTAAAGCCAATGGAAGCCTGCCACATGGAAGCAAGGCTAGCCATCCCTCAAGAAAAGTGCCCATACCTAGGATGCATTTACAAACCAAAAATGCAGAGAGTAGGGGAATGTAGGGTTGGCCTATTTCCCCCCTATTGGGTGGATTGGCCGAGGGGCTTCTAGCCAATATAAAAGGCGGCCATTGTGGCCTTATACTGCATCCACCAGTGTAGCCTTCAAGAAACAAACTAGAACATCAAATCAGCACTCTTTAGTGCTACAATCAAGCAAAAAAAGAGGGATGGAAGAGTTGCAAATAGAGCTAGGAAGAGCTGTACACCTAGGTTGACATTTAGGGCAATAAGATGCACAAATTAGGCATAGAGGCTAAGTCTACAGAAGCTTAGGGCATGCTGGTGCTGGGAATCCCATACAACCACTAGAAGGACCACAATCACATGGAATTTGTGGTTGTAGGGTGGGAGTTAGAGAAAGCATTTCAGAATATAAGCAAGATGTGGTTGTAGAAATTGAAATTAGCAAGAGGCCTTCTCAACAACACCTTTATGTCAAATGAGGTGACTGAAGCAGGACTGATGAAGCAGCAAACTGGGTGGAGATACTGGTAATACGATGTCATGGCAAGTGTTTGCAACTGGGTCATATTATCAGTTGGAGGGGTGAAGTCCTGCAGGCATCTTGCATTTGAATAACTTGTTTGCTTGTTAATCGATCTCCATGCATCCTTTGACACAAGAGGAGATTGAGATCATCTATGCCTTCTTCTTTTGCAAATTTAGGCCAAATACGACCACCTTCATTGTTGCTACGGAGATTTTTTCGGCAAGACTAAGGACGATGTGCCATGGGATATTGGCAATGGTGAAGAAGCAAGGGGCAATTCTGGGGGCCTTCAATTTCCAGTCTATAGCAGCAGCGGATCAAGGATGATCTAGGCTACGAGTCGAGGATGGGGGTGGGGAATATGTTCTTGATGCTGGCAAGGTACCGAGTGAGGAGGAGGGGCAATGTCAATATGATGATCTTGGAAGAGGACATTGGACACAACCACACAAGCAACAAAGTAAAGGGAGACATGTTGAAGGGATGGCGAGTGGTAGTGAGGCGGGAAGAAGAATAGAAGCCACCTGTTTTTTCTTTGTTTGTTCTTTTTTGAACATGAGTAGCATGACCCATCTACAATGGCCCATGGGTTAGAGACCCACCCCACTCAGTCTCAAGGTAGGATTTTAAAATGTCTTGAATTGATTTTAGGACCCATCCACTATAGGCATCGCTTGCATTGGCTCTATGCTTAGTTTACTCTATGCATAAGTATTTCATCTTGAGCATGTCTCACAATTATCACATGTAAATCTCTCTCTCTCTCTTTATGTATCTATCTATCAAACACAGGCTCTCTCTCTTAGTGCACATATCATGCTCTCTCTTCCTCGATTGTATTTTGTGACACACCCACGTGTACTCTCTCTTCCTTGATTGTCTTGCTCACATGCATACACACATGGAAACTCAAACATATGAGTTACCTTCCCATTCTTCTCTTTCTCACATATTGCCCACACATACGTGCACAAAGTCTTGTTACAAACACTATGTGTGTGTGTGTTTCTATATATATCTATATACTTATGCCCCTCTCCTTCCACATGGTACTCTCTCTCTCTCTCTCTCTCTCTCTCTCTATCTATCTATCTATATATAGTATATTTATCTTTATATCTACACACACATGCACGTGTGTGTGTATATTTGTTTATTTATTTATTTATTCATGTAAATATATGTATGTGTTTGTTTAGATATATCTATGCAAATCTCTCTCTTTGTCTGTATGTCTTTCTGTCTCTCTCTCTCTTCTCTCTACTTCTTCAAGATTCTCTCTCTCTCTTATGTTTATTTCTATATACTTGTATATAGATATATTTATAGTTGTATGTTTATATTTATATTTATCTTCTATATATTTTTATATTTAATTCACTCTCTCTCTCTCTCAAGAGAGAGAGAGAGATTTATGGTTGGATATTTAGTTATCTATTTATATGTATTCTTATGTATATATAGATTTTTATTCATAATGATATATATTTAAATGTTTATATTATATATGTTTACATATTTATATATATATATATAATGTATTTATATCTATATTTGTATATATTATATATACATATATAGATATACTCTCTCTCTCTCTCTCTCTCTCTCTCTCTCTCTCTCTCTCTCTCTCTCTCTCTCTCTCTCCCCTCTCTATCGCAGAGTGGGCTGATGTGTCATGCCATAGCACCGTCGTGCCATCTCACTCAATCCCTGCCGTTGTGCCACCTCACTCATCTGGTGGTATCTTTGCAGCTGTTTGACTGCCTTTGCCACATGCCCCAACTACCTACATGTCTGCTCCTAAGCCTCCACTTTGCACCACCTCACTCCTCTGCTACTATCTTTGTTGCTCTCGGACTGCCTTTGCTACACACCCCAATAGCCTAAGTGTTTGCTCCTAAGCCTCTACTCTTCCTTCCCAAAGCTTGAAACTCCTCTGGACTACCCTCAAACCTCCCTCATTATTGCAAGTCTGGTATTTCCCTCCTTTATACAGAGTAAGATGTGGTGGACACCATCCATTGACTATTTGCATGCTTTGTTGGGTGCCGCGTATGAGTGTATGTAAAGTGAGATGGACAAAATTGGTCATAAATTTTTAAATCATGGATTTTCTTTTGCCAATTCTCTATTGAGTAGATTCTACTTTTGCTCCTAGAGAATAGTGTTCACTTCATAGACATTGGAATGATGACTTTTTCACAAATAGGTGTAGGCCAAACCTCGACACTTTCTCTCAACATCTATAAGTACCATTGATTCTTTTATTAACTAGAGAATACATATGTAGCCCACAATCTAATGTTTAACAAGCTTGCCTTCTCCTTTAATATGCATATGATTGTTGCTCACTTGTGATGGACTTTGCAATATTTTCCCATGGCACTAACCACCAGAGTGGAGCTAACTTCCATACTTTAAAACCATGCAAGCGGTTCACTTTGACCTTTCTGATATCCACAATTGTGCTGATGAAAAGTCTTGTTTACTCTTATAGAGAAAAGGGACAAAACCCCTTGTCTCTATCTAGAGCAAACTCACTCGCAATATATTGAGATTGAAACTACATCCGAGGTGTGCTAATCTCTATTCATGTGTGTAGTTTGTTCTTGCTCTATTTGAGATTATGCTATATAACATAGCCAAAAAAATTTCCACATTAGTGGCCTGGCCCTTAAACACTTCTTATGAGGTAGGAGTTGAATCTCAACATCTCTCTCTCTCTCTCTCTCTCTCTCTCTCTCTTTCTTTTCCCTCTGTGTGTGTGTGTGTGTGTGTGTGTGTCCCTCTCCCTCCCTCCCCCCCCTCTCTCTCTCTCTTCTATCTTGCCACATTTTTTTCCACATTAGAGGCTCTCCCTCCCTCCCTGCCTCCCTCCCTCCCTCCCTCCCTCCCTCTCTCTCTCTCTCTCTCTCTCTCTCTCTCTCTCTCTCTCTCTCTCTCTCTCTCTCTCTCTCTCTCTTCTATTTTCCCCCCCCCACATATTTTGTATATATACATGTGTAGAGATATTTGTATGCACATACTCATTGTATGCATACAAACGTGTTTAAACCAATGCATTCCATAAACCATGATTGTCTATGCTACATGAACCATCCTCCCCCCAAACAAATCTCTCTCTCTCTCTCTCTCTCTCTCACACTCAAAAAATGAACCACATACAAAAATCACCTTGTCCCATGCTGAGAACACCCTTCAGGGATGATCTAATGCAACTATGCATATAGAAAATCAAGAAGCAATGTATTAAAGCTATATTTAAATAAATAAATAAATGTTGAAGGTACTATTAAGGGTGTCAGCCCTTTTACATACAAAAGGACTTGGCCCATGCTAAGAAGAGCACACTTGGCTTTATCCCTTGAGGGATATCCAATGCAATTTGTAAAAAGGCTATGCATAAAAAATTACTCAAGTACCTTAGGCAGGATATGATGATTTAGTATGATTCTACGATTTCAAGTGTTGAATTGAGAGGAGGGAGGGATCACGGTCTGGAACTTTGTGTGCTACCAACAGCCATTAAGACCTTATTAAAGAAGGGAGGGATCACGATTGACTTGGATAAGAGGAGAGATAAACTGCCTCATATTTGACTTGAGCAGCAAGGTGTTGCTTGAGTTATAGGTGGGCTCAAACTTCGAGCTATCAGTAGGAAGGCACTCAATGGGCACAAATGGTGGGTTGGAGTTGGCTAAAGTGCACGCTGCTGAAGCGGTCATGGACTTGGAGATGGGCATGATCAGCTCATCACGGTGGGCTGGAGTCGATGAAGTGCACACATATCTACGTGTTTGCATCATCTAGAGTTGTTGGCTACAGCTCCATGTGGGAGCTGGAGGTCCACCATAAACTAGCAAATTATGCATCCGGAGCTAGTGAGAGATGTCAGAGAGACTCTCGTGTGGGCGGGAGAGGTGAGACTGCATGAGTGAGAGAGTAGAATGGAGCATGAAGGTCTTAGGAGCACAACCCAAGGAGATCAATGCATTTTTTGGTGGCATTTAGTGGGAGATTAATGGTGTGTTCAGGTGACATTTTGCATTTTCAAAATGTTCGTATTTTCCCTCTCATCGTGACACATGGCGAGCTTGTCTCCTTCCCCCCTTGCAAATGTGGCACATGAGAGCTCTTCCCATCATGACAACTAGTAGGCTTACTCCCTCCTCCCTCCTTAATATATAGTAAGATGCGGCATCCGTGGAAAAATATGACATTGGTAGGCAAGAAATGCAATGAAACATGATGGTAGAGCGTAGACTTGTAGATAGAGAAGAAGCGATTTGCATGCTTAGGACACATTCACGCATGGCCCATAGTTCATTGTTCCAGGTGAGGGGACTACAATCATGTGCAAATGCAAGAGATGAGGCAGCAAGTAGCTCCCATTGGCTGAGCATACATTGAAAGGAGTACATTGAAACCCTACAAGTTGTAGAACGACTTCTTTGCATCATCTTGTTGCCTCAAGTGGTGTCCATTAATGAGGAAAGTAGGTTTGGATGAGTAGCCCCACCTCCTAAGGAGAGGTGATACTTCATTGTGTTAGGGGAACCAATTCCCACCTTTTGACAAACCCATTTGGGCTAGTTTTTGAATTTTGGGCGATGCATGGTCGTCCCTCATTTCTCCTCAAATCTATGATGATATAGGAAGGTCGTAAAACTAGGGTACAAACACAAGTACACTATTTAGTTAATCGTGAATATTGAAACCATCATCTCCATATCACAAAATGCCCTCTTAAAAATGAAGTTTAGATCATTATAAAAGTGTTGCAGCCCATAATTAAGAAACAAGAACATATTCTTTTGTAAGAAACAAGAATATACACTTGTGAAGGTTACAACCAACACATACTTTGAGATATTGTGTGGAGGATTTCTTACACCCTTATTAAAAGGAGACTTGATCTTTTTAATTATAGCTATGCTCTAGGACTACAACCACTTAAAAAGATGGATCTAGCATATATATATTTGATAGGTCCATAATGAAACACATCAAGCATTCCTTTGGGATATTTAGAGATTTGCCAACTAGAAGCGACAAATATTGACACTTAATCTTCTCCACGTAAAGTCCTCTTAGAGGAACTTCCCATGTACTCTTATTTTAATGCAAAGTAATTGTAAAGGTAGTTTTTGTGGGATGCAGAGATGACCAAAGTCGTGCACAAGCAAGTCGCGACTTCATGGGAAGCAATTCTTATCACTTGGATAAAGCCTCGATAAATCTTACTTCTAAATCTTTTGGAATAAATAGACCCCTAATGCTAGTTTAATAGGGCTACATATTCTAACCCTCTTGCATTTGCAATTTGTAAGTGTAAACAAGTAAATAACCCCTCTTGTATTTGCAAAACTATAAATGCAAACAAGTAACTAATCCATCCTTTTGAATGCACATGGTACACTAACGCATTATAGGGTGCACCCCCAAAGGGGGGAATCGACTGTGGGAATGAAGGGTCTCCACTAGTGCTAGCATTTCTATGCCAAGTGAGTGCAATGCAATCACCTTACATGAGAAGGTAGATATCATTGGGATCACAATGCATCGAAGGGGGGTGGTAGTAGGCATGGTGAATATGAGTGGGTGAGCAGCAGATGAGCAAGGGAGTAGATGAGAGATGAGGGTTGGAGGAGGAAGCATGGAGCAAAGTAGAGCAGGGGCAAAAAAGAGATGGAGGACGAGTGTGGAGAAAAGTAGTAGAGCAGGGGTGGATGAGAGAAACCAAGTAAAATACTAAATGCCACGGATCTTATATATTATAAATTTTGAGCCACCGTGGTGGTTGGTGGATTCCAGGGTTCCATCCATATTAATTGCAAGCCACCATGGTGGAATCTTAGATGCCACCCAAGATGGCATGGTAATCATGAAGCACATGCCCGGTGGTGGTGGGTGAGCAAGCCACTACGGTGGCTGGTAATGAATTGCCAGCCTAGTGGATCTTCTGTTCATTATGTAGACTGCTGTAGCAACTACTTCAGCCCAATAATAATCTGGCAGGTCTTTTTCATTGAGCATGGCATGAGATACCTCTCCAATATGCCTGTTTTTCCTTTCTGCAAGTCCATTTTGCTGTGGGGTATGACTGCATGAATATTGTTGCTTTATGCCATGCTCTTGCAGGAACCTTGCAAACTCATTTGAGAGGTACTCTCCCCCTCCATTTGACCTTAGGTATTTTATTTGCAAGCTTGTTCCTTTTTCAAGCATAGCTTCAAAAGATTTGAAATGCCCAAACACTTCACTTTTCTTTTTCATAAAGTACACCCAAACTTTTCTGCTATAGTCATCAATAAAAGTAACAAAATAATGATAGCCTCCAATAGATGCAGCTTTAGTAGTCCACACATTAGAGTGGATTAATTCCAATGGCCTCTTACTCTCTTGAACATTCATGCAACAAGGCAATTATGCATCCTCTAGTAGATAGGGTGATGACAGAAATGAGCATTTGTTTATGGTGCAGCACATGACAAATTATGTGACAAGTGCAGAAGAAAGCAATGATGTGTGGTATGTTGACTCATGTCCGTCAAACCACATGACAGGTCATGCAGAATGGATGCAGGATGCAAGGAAAATGGAAAGACCTCAATTTGTGGAGATTGGTGATGATACTGCACATCCTATTGTGTAGATTGGCAAAATTCCTTTGTCTATGCAGGATGGGAAAAAGAAATATGTGTCTGATGTATTTCATGTCCCAAATATCACCAAGAACCTGGTTTCTGTTGGTCAAATGGTTGAGCAGGGCTTGCAGGTCAGATTTAATCTTCATGGATGCTTTGTTGAGGATATGAAAAATAAAGGTCGCTTGATAGCAAAAGGGAAGAATAAGGGTAGGATGTTTACGTCAGATGCAGACATGCCTGAATCGAGTGCAACAATGTTTGCACATGGGATCATTATGCAACTCGTGCTTGAGCTGCATTTTCTTGGCTTGCGTATTTGTGCTATACATTTTTGTCAAAGTATCCTATGCCTCTTTCAGCATGCTTGCAACTTGAATATGCACAATCATAGAATCTGCTATTATTCATGGGCGGTATACTAGCTGCATCTGCAGCTAACAAGTCAGTGACATAAATGCACAATGGTCACCTTGGCATATCACGAGTAGAGCTCGATGTCTCAACAAAGGAGAGGCAACTAGTCTGTCAAGGTCAGAAGATTACCATCACTAAAAGCATGATTGCAAATGCACTAGACATTCCTCGAGGCAATTTGCAAGCACACATCTTCAAGAAGTAGTGGAAGAGATAGGATACTCTAGATGTATACCCCAATGCTCAGATTAGTAAAGATGGTGGAGTCAAGCTTTCTAGCTTGCAAATAGACCTCCAAGATGTACTAAAGAAGACCATTCACTTCTTTCCTAATGTGAGAGGAACCATGAAGTTCTAGTAGGTTCAAGTAGCAGTAGAGCAATTGAAAGGGTGTGATGTATCTTTCTCAAGGGTGTGATCTGCAAGAGTGTGATAACCAACCTGAAGAATTGTGTGGATCAATAAGAATATGTCTTAAAAGGTGACTTTTCTACAAGAGAAAGCCACAGATGCAACAAAGGTATCGTAACTTGAGAAAATTCTCAGGGAGGGTGCATAAGCCATGGTAGTGTTAGAATGCCCAATAGAGGGTACACACAGCAGAAGACTTATAGTAATGCCCAGGAGCTCAACACAATGTGCGTGTGGGGTGTGGAATCACAAAATTCTTTACTTAATGTGCATCACATAGATTAGATGCAGACTCATCAATACACAATGAACCAGCTCGATAGAGAAACCACCAAAATATATTTCCATCCAAAACTATGGACACAATACAAAAGATATAGGTCCAGAGTCCCACCAATGGTGTGGTCCTTTGATCTTACCACAAGGTTCTTCTCCTATCAGCTAGTTATCTCTAGACTTGAGTCCCACATGCTCCACCTCGAGCTTCTGTAGACTATCCGTCCAGATCCCTTCCACCTTGTTGTCTTTGCACCAGCCTAGGTGGGTAGCTCTTTCAGCTCTTACTCTGTAGCTCCTTGTGCTCCCTTCACCTCTTGAACATAGGCCCAAGGGAAGCTCCTTTGCTACTCCTATATACTGGCTATTTGCTACTACAAGTGATCATGATCACAGCACCTTGCTACCCTAGAAGATAGCCAAGGTCTAGCCCTTCTTGGCTAAGTCTATAGTTGTTGTTGCACTCTCTCACCTCTTGTAGATAGGCCCAGAGAGTAGGCTTCCTACTGCTCCTTTCTACCTTGGAACTACTGGCTATGCTGGATAATGAAATGAGGCAAGTGCCTCTCCTTTTATAGGGCTCAAGGCTCTTTCAAATGGACCGACGAACTAGCCTTAAATGGGCTGACTGGACATACCTGGTTGGCTAGCCCAACTGATCTACTTGGCTCAGCCCAACCAGCCCAATATAAGGACTCTAGCTAGGCCCTTTTGGGTTGCTGCTAGCCTCCCCTTTGTTGCTCTTGGGAACCCTGCTGCAGGCTGTATACCTACCCATATACCCCCATTATGCTATGCTATTTCTTGGCTTCTAGATCTACCCACATGTGTGCGCCTCAACTTTGTACTGTTTCATACTATCGCTGATGTCATCCGTGAGCTCATGGCCTCTTCTCTTGGGTCCCTACTACTGTCCTTTGCTCTACTTGATGCTCCTATAGATCAGCCAAGTACCCTCCTCTCTTCTTCTGGGGCACATCCTGCCCTAGGTCTCCCTCCCCCATGCTCTCCTCATATGGGGGCTTACAGATGGGGAGGTGACCATTCCAACACCCCCTCTCATCGACACATCCAAGCCCAATGCCAACACATTGATGAAGATGCTCCAGTAACTCCCTCATCATAGTCCTCTGAAACTTTTCGATGTTGAAATCTTTTCCTAGCTTTTCATCCAGTTGCTCCCGCTCCACCAGGTTTGGTTCTGCTTCTGCACACCATCTTGGTACATAGGTCCATCTTTGGTAGCACATCCTAGCACCACCTCGTTCAATCACGTTCCTACCTTTGAACTTGAGCAATCCAGCCATCATGATCTTCCAGTTTTCCCCCTCATAATGAGTGAACAACCTGGAGTCTTCTAGGCACCATGCTCTCAGAGTCTGTTTCAACCCATCCTTCTTTTGGCAAGGTCTGCAACAAAAGTACATCTTTAGATAACTTTGACTGCAAACTTTAAACACAGTTGACTGAACCTAAGTCACCCTCCTTCTCACAAGGGCATAATCCTCCAGTCGTGGAAGTCAATTCCCAAGAGCTTCTGAATCAAGGTCATCCTTCAACAAGGTCCCTGCCTTTAGGCTCCCACAGCTGTGAGCCTCCTACTTGGGCTCTAATACCATGCTTTGTTGGGCATTCTAATAGGTAGAGGAGGCAAAAGGGAGGGCTCTACAAGCACAAGAGCAAGCTGAGGCTATTGCAAAAATGGTCAACATGGAAAGGCATAGAAGAGAATAAGATGAGAAGAAGGTGAGAAGCACATCAAGGAGCTCCAAGATAGGCTTGAAGAAGTGAGAAGTGATGGGGACATCGCAGCAGACAAGGAGCTAGTAGTGATGTAAAAGGAGCTTGAAGATCAAAGAACCAAAAAGTAGGGTCTTTACAAATGGCTCTGCAACATGCAAAACGCATGGAACATTGAAAAAGAATAGATGATGGAGGAGCTGAAAGGGAGCTAAAAAGGGAGAATGCAGAAACTAGAAAGGTGATGGAGGAACTGCGAGAGAGCTTCAAGGCTAGGGAGGATCGGGCAAAGAGCAGCCAGGATGGAGAATACAATGAGGCAACTCTCCAAGCTAGGAAGGATGCAGAGAGTAGCCATGGTCGAGCAAGTTGTGGCAGCCATGGTGAGGGTTGTCTTTTTGGAACACTATTGGAAGTTCAAAGAGTAATCTACAAGACCCTGCAACAAGATTATGATAGGGTTGTACACGAGCTTGCTATGGATTTTGTGGGGGTTAAAGGCCATTGTACCTTAACCCTAGTTATGAACAATACTCAAACACATATATATATGGATGACATAGAAGATTAGGGTGTTTTGCACCCACGAAAACTTGTGTGGCTCTCCCTGTGTCTCACCTTTTTGTCTGTTCCTCTTCCGTTATTGAGATCTCTCAACTAGTGTCAGAGCTCGAGTGGTCTAACACTTGTGGGTGGTCTAGCTGAGCCCAAGAGGTCATTCTACATCCATACAGCTATGTGGGTGGCATTTGAAGCTTTGTAGAAGCCTATGGGTGCTTGTTTGAGCTACCTAGGTGGTATTTGAATTTGTGGAAGCCTTTTAGTGGTTTTGAAAGTCTCTAGAGTGGTTTTCTAATCTTTTGGATGGTTTTGAGGAGCTAAAAATTGTTACATATCAATGCTCCACTCTCTTGTAACTACACGGGAACCAGTTAACTCTACTTGTAAGCCCCCCATATGAGGAGAAGGCATTTGAGTAGCTTGGTTATCTGGTAGGTCCTAGTTTGGACACCATATGGGGGCCATGTGTGGCCAGATGGCTAGACCACTTCAGATAGAGTTGGCACGCTGCCAACTAGGCTACATGCAAGTGCAGGAAGGCATCCCACGATTGACCGCACTAAGGGTACATGGAGCATTTCTCAGGGTAGCCCACTCTCGAGCTACGGGGCCCCTTTGGAGCCCGAGATGATCCCAAATGGCTTTGGGCCAAACGGAGACCATAGGTTAGTTGTTCTATTTTGTGCCACGGTTCTAACATGTGGTCAGTGGCCTATTTTGGGATTGACCTCCAGTCGGCCGTTTTGGGCCGACTGAGTCGGTCTCCCAATTGGGTCTAACCGACTATGACTAGTGGCTATATAAGAGCAAGCCTATGAAGCCCATATTCATCACTAGCTACAACAACCCTGATTCCTTAGCATTCAACCTCTGTCCTCTACTGTTTCCAACATCCCATTGAAGCTTCTCACATAGGAGCGCACAGCTGGGAGGCAGCGCCATCTATTGTAATAGTTTTACAGTAATCAAAATTTTGATTCTCCATACTATCTGCTTTTCTCTCTTGCATACGAGATCTTGTTATGTGTTGAGCACTGACGTTGTATTGTTTTCTTACATGGTATCAGAGCTTGGGCTCTAGCAAGAAGATTTGGTATTGTATAGCAAATCATATCCGATGGTGACAATACTTTGCACACACCTCAACCTAGTTGAAACAGACTTGCGTGAAAAACAGATTGTGAGAGATGGCCCAGCTTGCAAGACTGCGAATCCCTCCATTCGGCGAAAGCAAAAAGTTGGACGGCTCTAACTATCCACTCTGGAAGTTCAAGATGAAGACCATCCTAAGTGCATACGAGCTTTGGGATACTGCTACTGGGGTGCACATGAAGCCGGTTGCGAGACCAAATCTAGCCAATGCAGGACAAATGATAGTACCAACTGTAGATCAGATTCTTGCATGGACAAGAAGAAATGTAGATGCACTATGTTCTATTGTTTGCAGTGTAAGTGATTCTGTCATGGTGTTAATTCAACATGTCACCACACTGGAGGAGACATGGACGGTCTTGAAAAATCAGTACAAGACCACGAATCAGATGCAGATTTAGAATCTGGAGACTCAACTCATGAACGAGAAACTATTTGAGTCTAAAATGGCAGAGAAGTTCACCAGGGTGAAGAATCTGCACGATCAGATGACTGTGATTGGCATCACCATCACCAGCGAGAATCTAGCACGAGGGTGCATACAGATTCTCCCACCAAAGTATGACGGCCTTGTTACGGTGCTGAATATGTAGAATAGAAATCCACCCCTCAACTTTGAGGATTTTAGTGCAATGCTTCTGGAGGAGGAGATGCGTCAAAAGACGAGGACTAGAGAAGATTCGGCTTTCTCGGTTGGATCAAAGAAAGGTAAGGGTATTGGTAACCCATCTTCTTCTGATGATAAAAAGAGAAAGAAGAAGATCAAGTGCTTCTATTGCAACAAGGCAAGGCACAAGCAGAATGAGTGCTGAAAGAAGATTGTAGATGAGAAGAATAGAGTAAAGAAAGAGTCCAGCAACAGTGTGTAGGCAGTACCAGTAGAACTATTCGTAGAAATTGAGGAGATTTGCACGGAGGTAGTTCATGTACCTATGGTAAACCTTGGATTATTGACAGTGGTGCATCATGCCACATGACCAGTCAGAAGGATTGGTATACCTCTCTACATCCAGTAGGGAATGACATCCTAGTAGCAGTCTACAATGATGCAAAATTTCCAGTAAAAGGAAAAGGTACGATTGCTCTCAAGTCAGATGGAGTTGTAAAACAGTTGTCTGATGTTATTTATGTGCCAAATATCAAGAGCAACTTGTTGTCCATTTCTATGATCATGGATTGGGATATCAAAGTTCACTTCGATAAGAATGGCACACAGATTTTGGATCTTCAAGGGAAGGTCATTGGTAAAGGTACACGATGCAACAACATATATGAACTCTCAGCTTTCAGTGCTCGAGTTGATGTGAGCAACACTTAGTTGTGGCATGAGAGTTTTGGCCATCTAAACCTTAGTTATTTAAAGGAGATGCATAAAAGTGGAATGATTGTAGACCTACCAGAAATAACAGATCTGCCCGATGTATGTGAAGCTTGCATGATGGGCAAGCAGCATCGGCAACCCTTTCCTAAAGAGGCCAGCAGGGCAAAGGCTCCTCTAGAGCTCGTTCACATGGATCTCTACAAAAAGATGGAGACAGAAGCTTTGGGTGGTTCCTACTACTTCATGATGCTGAACGATGACTACAGTAGAAGGATATGGATATACTTCCTAAAGACTAAAGATGAGGCTTTTAGTAAGTTCAAAGAATGGCATGTAATGGTCGAGAAAGAAACGGGGAGGAAGGTGAAGAAGTTGAGATTTCACATCAAGTGAATTCGAAAGTTACTGCAAAAGTCATGGGATTAAGAGGAAGAAACCCCCACCACATACATCACAGCAAAATGGAGTAGCAGAGCTCAAGATGCACGTCATCTGTGAAATGGGTAGGAGTATGATGAAAGGGAAAGATTTGCCAAAGACTTTCTAGGCTAAAGCATGTAACACAGTTGTTTACATTCTGAATCGTAGCTATCTGAAGGATGTGAATGGGATGACTCCACTACTGCACGCCTTTTCTGGTAAGAAACCTTTAGCTGCACATTTTAGAGTTTTTGGATGTGACTATTTTGTGCATGTCCCTAATGCTAACAGGACCAAATGGGAACCGAAGAGTCAGAAGTGTATTTTCTTGGGCTACAGTGAAGAGGCAAAGGGTTACCATCTCTATAATCCTGTTACCAACAAGAAGGTGATAGTAAGTCACGATGTGGTCTTCTCAGAACAGCCGCATTAATTGGAGGAGGATGCTTCCTTCCCAGACAACCAAAACCAGGATATCCATCCAGTACAACCACCAATAGCAGACCAAACTCCCCCAATAGTGCTTGGGAGGATTCAAGATAAAGAAGAGGAAGAAGAGCCTGCAGAACCACAACGGCAACGGCCATTCTCAAAGTGGGTAAAGCAGCTTTTGGATGGTAGAGAACCTCTAGCCATTGAGGAGGAACCATCCAAACACCGCCGGTCCAAGAGATTAGAGGAGCAAAGAAGTGCGCAGGAACACTTGGCCAACTACACTTTGATGACAGAGGTGATCCATGTTGAAGAACCTAAGTGTGTTGAAGAAGCACAGGGTGATGATAGGTGGATGGAGGCTATGTAGTCGGAGTATGGCTCCATAATGGGATCGACCACCAAATGCAAGGTAATCGGCACCAAGTGGGTGTACAAGAACAAGTACAAGTCCGATGGCACATTGAATAAGTACAAGGCTCGTCGGCTCATGGCAAAAGGATTCGCACAGGTACATGGTTTTGATTATCAAGATAATTTTTGCTCCCACAGCTTGACTAACCATAATTTGCAGTGTTTTGGCTTTAAATGTAGTGTTTTGGCTTTAACAGCATAGGAAAGTTGGCCCATGTTTTACATGGATGTAAAATCTACCTTTTTGAATGGAGATCTCAAGGAGGAGGTATACGTGGAACAACCACCAGGTTTTGTGATCCTCAGTTCATTGATCCCCGGTTCAGAAGGTAAAGTTTGTAAACTGAAGAGGGCACTTTACGGGCTAAAACAGGCCCCACGAGCATGGTACTAGCGGATTGATGCCTACTTTCTACAAAACGGGTTTAGGAGGAGCCCATCTGATAGAAATTTGTATATCTACAGAGGAGGAAGGTGTATGATCGTGGTCCTTTATGTGGACAACCTTGTCATAACAAAGAATCATGAAGAGAAGATCTCATAGACAAAGCATTTGCTAGGAAGAGAGTTTGAAATGACAGACCTCGAAATGATGCATTTCTATGTTGGGATTAAAGTTTGGCAAGAGCCAAAACAGATCTTCATTTCATAGCTAAAGTATGCTGGAGAGATACTGAAGGCATTTGGCATGGCTGAGTGCAAGACAGTTGGCACTCCTATGGAGGTTGACGTGAAGCTCTCAAACGAGGATTCATCACCACTGGTGGATGAAGCAAAGTATAGAAGGCTTGTGGGCAATTTGATTTACTTGTGCAATACACGGCCAGACATCAGTTTTGCAACTGGTGTGCTAAGCAGCTTTTCCAATAAGCCCTGGGAGAACCATTGGAGGGCAGGGATGTAGGTGCTGAAATACATCAAAGGCACACTTGATTATGGCATCACCTATACCAAGGGCAACACCTTGATCGGATTCTGTGACTCGGATTGGTGGGCAGGAGACATGGACAGCAAGAGATCAGTGACAAGTTACTGTTTCTCACTTAGATCTGGAGTTGTGTCATGGGTCAACAAGAAGCAACCCATAGTTGCTCTTTCTTCTACTGAGGTTGAGTACAAATAAGCATGTTTTGCTTCTTGTGAGGTAGTGTGGTTGAGGATTTTAGGGGACATGGGTGCAGTGTAGAACAAGCCTACGCAGTTATCATGTGACAATTAGAGTTGCATGGGAATTGCAAAGAACCTTGTGTTCCATGCTCGCACAAAGCACATTGAGATTCAATATCACTTTGTACATGAGCTCATCACGGATGGAGAGATCGACTTGGTGTTGTATTGTCCGACTATAGAGAATGTTGTGGACATCTTCACGAAGGCTCTTGGAAGAGACTTGCTGGACAGGCCTCTTCATCAACTTGGCATTAGGCCAAAAAAGTAACTTCACTTGCGGGTGGACATTGAGGGGGGTTGTTAGATATCAATGAGTTGGCACACTGCCAACTAGGCTACATGCAAATGCAGGAAGGCATCCCATGACTGACTACACTGAGGGTAGACAGAGCATTTCCTGAGGCAGCCCACTCTTGGGCTACGGGGCCTATTTGGAGCCCCAGATGATCCCGGATGGCTTTGGGCCCGAATGGAGACTGTAGGTTAGTTGCTCTATTATGTGCCACGGTTCTAACGTGTGGTCGGTGGCCTATTTCAACCTCTAGTCAGCCCTTTTTGACCGACTGGGTCGGTCTCCCAATTGGGTCTAATCGACTACAACTGGTGGCTATATAAGAGCAAGCCCGTGAAGCCCATATTCATCACTGGCTATAGCAACCCTGATTCCTTAGCATCTAGCCTCCATCCTCTACTGTTTCAAGCACAGCATCGAAGCTTCTCACACAAGAGTGCATGGCTAGGAGGTAGCACCATCTATTGTATCAGTTTTATAGTAATCAAAATTTTGATTCTCCATTATCTACTTTTCTCTCTTGCATACGAGATCCTATTATCTGTTGAGCACAGATGTATTGGCTTTGAGAGACAGTGATGTATTTTCTTGTCTAGGTGAACCATTCTCAGTCATGAGTGTTTTCTCTAGCTTAGTTGCTCATTCCATGAGCATTTTGGAGGTTTTGTGGGCATTGTGAGGCTCAAAAGCCGATTTCGTAGACATTCATGCTCTTTCCACATCTGGACACTCCGTGAACTCTCACGACTCAAGAATTTAATATCTTCAAATCAACTCCGGACTTCCATTCAACTTCCAATCAGGCCAAGAGAAGCACTAGGAGTAAGAAAGACAAATAAGAAACAACAATTTTGCTTTCTGTGGGCTCCTACTATGACTGGATGCTTGTGATTCAAACCCACTTGCTTAGTCCACCATTCTCCATTCTGTCTGTTCCGGTGGATCCAAGATGGACGTTTTTCTTCTTTGTTGTAGATTTCTTGAAATTTCTACACAAGTGCCACGTGGAATTTTGGCTAAGGTTAAGTTTCCTAAGGTTTTATTTGCAAGTCAATTGCAAGGGTTGACTCCCCGTTTCTCATCCGTTGACTGGGATTTTGGAGTTCCAACAGAAGAGAGATATTTCTGGGATATACCTTATGTAGATCACTCTAGTTGTAGTCTTAGCCATGTGTGCTCATTCGTGGTTTGCATTGGGTTGCAGTGGATGTTTTATAGGCCATTTGGATGCATTACAATCCTTGTTGGATGCGCTAATAGGCCCAGATTGTCTTGTGGGATGCTTTATTCATGGACGTTTAGCACACAGACTATTTTATGCTGAGGGATAGCTTTTACATATTCTAGTGAATGCACAGGTTGTGCTATGATCTCTTGGATGAGATTTTGTTGATGCATATGCTCATGGACAACATTTATGCTTGAGGCATTTTGGCACTTATTGGCATTGGGATTGCCATTTTTTTGCCATTGCAGTTGGCATCTTCTTTTGGGCCATATTTGCTCATATGGATGGACAGTATATGCACATGAGCCAGAATGATTGCATTTTGATGCTTTGAGCCTTGAGTTTTGGTGAAACTATCCTTCATTAAGGCAAACATATTTTGGTGCACATGGAATTTGATGTGATTTCTCTCTTATAGGTACTAGCATTTGGAATTTTGTTTCATTTTCATCATGGCATCCTCTTTCACGTTTGAAAAGGAGATTTTTAGCATTAAAATTTTTGATAGAACAAACTTGTCTTTGTGGAAAGAACAGATAAGGGATGTGCTTATTCAAAAGAAGAAAATTAAACCCTTGGCAGGGATTGGAGCTATAAGCCTATAGATAGATGAAGGAAGGGGTCTCCATTGCTTCTCACTTGAATGAATTCAATATTATTTTTAGCCAGATTCAAGCTCAAAAGATGAATTTTGATGCGGAGACTAAGGCAGTATTCCTCTTATGCTCATTTTCATCCTCATGGGATACCTTTCGTAGTATAGCTGTTAGTAACTCTGCACTTAGTGGAGTATTGAAGTTTGATTATGTTGTGGGTAGATTGTTGGATAAGGATGCAGTCTTAAAGAGTGCTATAAAGGACAGGGTTAGATGCCCTAACCCTAACCCTAAATGGGTTTGTATATATTCAACATTTTCAACTAAATCTAGTGTACAGTTAGTCATTTGTGGTGTGCTCTCTAGCTATTCCCTCTCTCCTCATCTCCACTATTTTCCTCTACCCTCTTCATATTTTGTCATGGTATCAGAGCTCCCTTGCCTTCCATTGAGGCATTGCGAGCCTTGAGAGTGAGATTGAGATCAAGAGATCGAGAGATTGAGTGTTCTTTTCCGTTGAGAGAACTCTGCTTTATTGAGAGAAAATTTTTGTCCATATTTATGTTCATTGCTTGAGTTCTTTGTGAGGTTTTCTCTTCATTCAATTATATTGTTCATTGAAGGAGATTGTGAAAGGTTTGCTTTGAGAGAGAGAGCACTAGTTCTCTAAGAGAGGATACATATTTTTTGTTCATCTCCTTTGGATTTGAGAGGAAAGTGTTTCAGATCCTTAGGGAGAGTTGCTTCATTCTAAGAGAGATAGCTTCACTTTCTTGTGAGAGAGTTCATTTGGAAGATAGCATCCAAGTCCACTGTGCCATTAGCCACCATCACCTTTGTGACAAAACGCTCCTACAACAGCAGTCACAGCTTCAAACTCTTAGAGGTCAGACACTGTTGCAGCCTACAACAGGTCTAAGGCTCTAAGGCTCTAAGCCCAAGCTCCAACTATTATTACTGCATGTCTTCTCCAACAAAGTGTACTACTTCTTCAAGTAGTAGCTACGATCTTTGCTACAGTAGGGAAAGCCTTCTTGCCCAAAGTACCATACACACACAATGCCATACACTGCAAACAAAGGCTCCACACTTGGCTAATCTACAATGACACCACTCATCGACCATGCCTCTTGCAAACAGCTAGATGGCTAGCCCACGCTCAGTGACCAAAAGGCTATAGCAACTCTAGTAGCTTACAACGACCATCTTTAGTAGACTCCCGGCTTCTCCCAGCATGTACTATAGAGACAACTCTACACAACTTTCATCAACATCCCATGTTCCTTATCAACAAATGTCCTGGGCCTCTCCAACTCCATAGAGGTTGGCTATGGCTCCAATGGCTGCCCAACGAGTCCCATAGCTGCAAGGCACACCTGCATCTCTATAGTCTCGACCAGCCAAACAATGGGACTCCCGATGGCCCTCGACCTGCAACAAACACAACCTCAATGGCTCCTCCACTCAAGTCTGCAACAACAGAGACCTCCGTCGTCTGCCTATCCAACTACAAAGCTACTTTGTAGTAGAGACCTCCTGCCTCTACAAATGGCGCATGCACTACAACCATCTCCAGCACCCGTCGACCACTTTCAACAAGCTTCAATGCCCTCCTACATAGTCACGATCGGCTAATAGCATGGATGTGCTGAAAACGTTCTGCTCCAAAGGTGGGGATGCCCACAGTTGCAGCTTCTCCAACAATGAGCACCAACCACCGAGCTTCCATAACAGGCTTCCAATAGCCGCCTTCTTTGCTATAGCCAAGCCTCCATAACGGAACGTCCACAAACAAATCTCTCCTCTACAATGCCGACATCGCCATCTCTAGAGCTTCATCCCTTCTTTTCCAAGGTTAAACACCTTAGGAAAGGACACGTGGCAGATAAGGGTTAACCTAACCTAGGTATTATCAACCTTGGGTCAATACTGGATAAGGCTGGTCAGTCATAAATTTGGACACTATGAAAGAGATTGCCACAAGAAGTAGTATGGCCAAGGTGGTCAATCAAGGAGCAATCAAGGAAATATCCACGGCAGAGGAAATCATTGTGTTGGACATTCTAGTCATAGTCTTTTTACAAATGAACATAGGAATATGTTTCTTGCAAACAAGGAAATGCAGAAGATTGATACAATATACCTAGACATTTATTGCAATACAAAAGAGGATTTCAGCTATCGACCAAGCAGATGAAGATCCTTGGTACATGGATAGCGGTGCATCATCTAACATGAAAAATCATCAGGAATGGTTCACAGAGTTGAAACCATTAGAAGGTCAAAAGAATGTCATCTACATAGCAGATAATACATCGAATCTAGTTCAAGGGATAGGCATTATCCCCATGAAAAATTTCATTCATACGAAAGTATTGGTGAAACATGTACTCTACATTCTGAAGCTCAACAAGAACCTCTTGTCTCAGTAGGACAAATGATGGAACACAACTACCAAGTCATCTTCGACAGAGATGAATGCCATTAGGGGAGAATTGGGGTCTCAAAAGATTAAGAAATGGATTAAGTTAAGGTCAATTGAACCCACTATGGTAACCATGGGCTAAGGGTCCCCTAGCATTTACTCAACTGACATGGTTACCTTTATTTTGAAATTGATCAACCTTGGCCTTTGGATGGAGGTGGATAGTGGATGGATCAAAGGGCTAGGATGCTCAAAATGGTTGGAGGCACTTTTGGTGGGTTCCAAACTGGCAAGAATTGACAAAAGGGAGGTCTAATAAAGAGGGAGAAGTCACCATATGCTATGGACCATTGGATCTTGGACAAATCAAAGGTGGAGATGAAGAGATCAAATCAAGGGCTGAGATCTAGGCACATTTTGGAGGGTGGAGATGAAAGAAATTGATGGAGATGAGATCAAGGGCTAAGATTGAGGTGCATTTTGGAGGCTGGAGATGATGGACGTGCATATTGGACGGCCTGGATTTCAGTGCCTTTTGCTTCCATCTCCTCCACTAGATCTTGATGGAATCAAGGGCCCAGATTCTAGCACCTTTTTCTTGCATCTCCACCCTTGGATCTATCTCTAGATGGATGGTTGAAAATGACTCACTTTCTATTTTGATCTCATCCATTAGATCCTTCCCTTTTTCAAGGGTTTAGATTTAATCCCTTTATCCTTTGACTCTATCCCTTGGATCTTGACCTTGGTCTAATGGCTCGAGGTGTTCTACCCCAAATTCGAATGTATCCCTTAGATTGTAGATCAGATCAATGGCTAGGAGTGAAGATCAAGGTCTAAATCATGGGTGAGATTTCTACCCACCCATAAATGCTCAACATGGCCTTTTGTACACATCAACATACCATTTCCCCACACAAAGGAGCACTCTCATTGGTACACCTCAAATCTCTCTCTAACCCCTTGAAATTAGGAAACACTAATTGGAGGCCCTTTTGAGACCCCATTTCTCCCCTAATGACTATCAAAAATAAATCCATAAGATTTCATCTCTAATAGGAAAGGGTGTCAAGGAAGGATGCTTGTACAGAATGCTAGCTACAATACCAGATATGCATGCCATGTTAGCTCAACTGCAACAAATGCCACTATCTACAAAATGTCACAAGAGATATTGTCATGTCAATTTCAAGAGCTTGTTAGATCTCAGGAATCAGAATATGGCAATTGGGATTCCTAAGCTACATTTTCTTGGAAAAGTTTGCGAAGCATGCTGCTTTGGCAAACAAAAGAGAACCAATTTTGGTAGAATTACCTCTCAAGCACGAGGTATTCTTGCTTATATTCATATAGATGTATGGGGTTATGCCACCTGCTGCATCAATGGTTCACTTTACTGCTTGACTTTCATTGATGACTACAACAGATATTGTTGGGTCTACTTTTCTTAGGAGAAATCTGAAGTTTTTTTCAGATTTCAAGAATTCAAAGCCATGGTAGAAAACCAGATAGGCAGAAAGATCAAAGTCATGAGCTTAGATAGAGGAGGTGAATACATGTCTTCAGCATTCATGAAAGTGGAATTTGAAGACAATTCACATGTGCAGATACTCCTTAGCAGAATGTAAGAGATGAAAGGAAGAATGGTACTTTAGCAGACAATGCTAGAGCAATGCTTAGTGAGAAGCATATTCTGAATCAAGATTAGATTTCTAGAAGCAATAGCCACTACAAACTACTTGCTTAATCAGCTTACTACCAAGCCGATACAAGGTATGACTCCTTGTGAAGCATTCACTGGACACAAGCCACACATTGGGCATCTCCGCATATTTGGTTGCATAGCATATGCCCACATACATGATGAACATCGCAGGAAATTGGATGCAAAGTCACACAAATGCATCATAATTGGCAATAGTGAAGAAAGAAAAGCATAAAAGTTGTATGATCCCATCAACTGAAAGGTCATTATCTCTAGAGATGTAATCTTTGATGAGGAATTAGAATGGAATACCTCAAACACACAGGAGATAGATGCACTGATTTCATAGTTATCTACAGAAATGGTTGATGAAGAAGAGCAAAAATTGCCACAGTAACACCCCAAGTAGAGCCAAAGAAGCTCAGACGGTCTACTAGGGAAAGCAAACCTCCAACCAGATTGACATATGCTCAAAAAGGCAAAGCAATTTAGGTTGAAATCATCAACTATGCTCTTATGACTACCATCATGGCTACAGAAGAACCAGTGTTCTTTGAATATGAAGTAGACAAGCCAAAATGGCAAACTCCTATGAATGAAGAAATGGATGCTTTGTATAAGAATAATACTTGGGAATTATGCGACTTTCACTAGGAAAGAAGGCCATAGTAAACAAATGGGTATACAAAGTGAAGTACAATCCAGATGGCAATATTCAAAGATAAAAATCTAGATTAGTTGCAAAAGGATTTGCACAGCAATATGGTCAAGATTATGCTGAGACTTATGCTCCAGTAGCAAAGATGGATTCCATACGGTTCTTGATATCACTAGCAACACTCGATCAGCAGATGGAATGTGTAGTACCAACTCGATGTCAAGAATGCATTTCTCAATGGTTGCCTAGACAAGGAAGTCTACATGCAACAATGAGTAGGTTATGCTGAACCAGGAAAGGAGAATAAGGTTTGCCATCTAAGAAAATATTCTATGGCTTAAAGCAAGCACCTAGAAGTTGGTACAATAGAATCAACAAGTATTTTGCTGATCTGAGATACATGAAGTCCAATGCAGATCATACTCTCTACTACAAAGTCCAAGGGGAAGACATCACTATTGCACTTTTGTACGTAGATGAACTGATTATGATAGGAAGAAAGGATAGCTTCATCAAAAAGCTAAAATAAGACTTATCTGCAGAATTCAACATGAAAGATCTTGGACTTATGCACTATTGTCTTGGAATTGAGTTTTGGAGAGATTCAGACAGCACCTTCATGAGTTAGCTCAAGTATGTTAACAGTCTCTTGAAGACGTTTCATATGGCAGATTGCAAGATTGCAGCCACTCCCATGGACTAGAGTTTGAAACTTACTAAATATTTAGAAAATCCTACAGTCAATGATAGGATCTCTTATATATCTGACTGTCACATGGCCATATATTTGTTATGAAGTAAGCTCACTAGCACAGTTTATGGCAAATCCAAAACAGCCTCATTGGAATGAAGCCAAAAGAGTTTTGAGATACATCAGAGGTACAAGACATTTTTGGATAGAATACAGAGGAAGTCATCCACGGTTGCATGGATACTATGATAGTAACTATACTAGAGATCATGAGACCAGGAGATTGACACAAGGATATGAATTTTTTCTTGGTCAAGGTGCTATATCATGGTTGTCAAACAAATAGCCAAAGTGTTTCTTTTTCTTCAATTGAAGAAGAAATAGAGCACTCACTACAAGTGCATGTGAGGCTACATGGCTCAAAAGACTATTGTCAAAAATTGATTACTTTGATGAGGTAAAACCAACAACAATATACTGTTATAATCAATCGGTTTAATCATTGGCCAAGAATCCAGTATATCACTCTAGGACAAAGCACATTGATGTTAGAGAGCACTTCATTAGAGAAAGAGTGTTACTTGGTGACATCACACTGCATCTTCACCAAAGCACTTAGTAAAGATCTTTTCAAGAAACACCGACTAGCTCTTGGTTTGACGCAGAGGAAGGACATTCCCATTGAAGGGGTGTCATGGAATGTAATGTTTAGTCCTTTTTCGATTCCTGAGAATCATCATCTTGAGGAAAGGACTACTTTATGATGTTGATCTTGAGGGAAGGTGTTGAGAGTTCATGCTCAACATCATGTGATCATATGTGGATAGCACCATCATGTGATCATATGTGCATAGCACTAACCCAATATAGTGCTATAAAGGAAATGGTTAGATGCCCTATCCCTAACCCTAAATGGGTTCGTATATATTCTACATTTTTAACTAAATCTAGTGTACAGTTAGTCATTTGTGGTGTGCTCTCTAGCTGTGCCCTCTCTCCTCATCTCCACTCTTCTCCTCTCCCCTCTTCATATTTTGTCATAAGTATACGTTGAGACACTAAGGTTCCCCAAGTTGTTCTACGGCTCAACTTGATTATGTCCACTGCATTGGGGAAGGATTGCACTAATGCATAAATATCCTCATGCCAAAGAATGATCAGTTGATCGAAAGAGGTGGTGATCACTACATCCAAGCATGATGAAGTGCAATAAGATTGAGCCAATTCTAGAATGTCTTGAAGATTGATGTGCTGATATGAATTACTCATGGAATATGTGTCCAAGATATGCTCCATTTTAGAGGTGAAAGCATCAATTATAAATGATGGAATGAAGTCATCTTAGGAGTTGAATTGCACTAGGGCATGTATCTCTGCATGTTGTAGCAATGTGAGTGCCTCATACTGAGGAGTTACCTACTGAATAAATGCATGATAATAACTAAACTCCTATTGTGTATATGCATCTAATGTTATAGTTGGATCCATGCATGAAAGTGATGGTTGTACATCACTAAAATTAGACTATGCTGATAGAGATGGGACTCCTCATGCTGAGGGCTTACGATCAAATGTGCCTCATGTTGGGGGCTTACCAAGAAATGTGCATGATTTGAAAGTGTGGGCTGATCCATGCTAACATGTGGAAGATCTACATCCAATCTCTCAAGACCAATGAGGCTCAAGTTTGCATCATAAACTGGAACATAACATGTGGAAGATCTACATCCAATCTCTCAAGACCAATGAGGCTCAAGTTTGCATCATAAATTGGAACATACGCTATGGCAATGAATAGTCAAGTGTCTTAGCATGGGAAGGTGACACAAAAAGCACTGTCTGGGACATTTACTACTTTTAGTGGTATAGGACACCTATTTCAAACCTTAAAAAATTATTTCAATGATAAAATGTGCTTTTTAACTCTTACAATATTATGAGTTCATTAAAGAACATTGATATTTAAATTTTTTCATATATTAAGTTACATAATTTGTGCTATAAGTAATGTGCTATGTGCTTTCATAAAGCACAAAAAGCATGTCACCTAACCATGCTTAGAACCTCAAAGAAGATTTTCTTTCCACTCACGAGTCTCATCCAGAGTCATGTTTGGTATATCATCAAATGTATGATGGGGATAACTCCATGCTAGAGGCAGTTTGGTGCTCTGTGCTAGAGGCTTACCCAAATATCGATGATGAGTGTGTACCCATGAGAACACTATAAAAGTTGCCACACTGAGGGGCTTATGCTAAACTATCAGAATAAAATCATGGTGGAGGAGCTGTGTGTCTGCCAAGGATCAAGCCTATAAAAAAGTGATGACAACTGTGTGTCAAGCATAGCCAAGAGGCTATACAAGGATGAAAGATATGTGTAGGAACCAATGTCAAAAAGTAGTCTTAACATGATTGTACATGGGTGGCATATGTGCATGCAAGGTATATGCAACAATCTTGAATTTGAGAGGAAGATCTCTATGCCAAGTGTCACATTATGTGATGAATTTCTGAATGCCAAGAGTACTAAGATCATATCAAATGTGTGAGTGTGTACATTGATGATAGAACAAAAGATACTGATATTAGTGGGAAGTAATCAAGTAGTGTGGCTATGGATTACTAGGCTTGGTGGAATTTAATATCCTCTAAAGATGAACTAGTCTATATCTAGATTACACATTGAAGCAAAAAATGCAGCAAAATGAATTTTAGTTTGATCTAAGTTTATGTGCTAGGTGGCTACCATGGATCAAAAGATGGTTCTAATGATGAGGATTAGATGATTCTAGCCTGTGGAAAATTCAAACTACATATCTGAGGTGTTCATCACATAGAGCATGATTTAGTGGATCATTTTTGCTTTTTTGATCACCTCCAAATTCCTTCTAGATCAAAAGCTATGGAAATTTGAAATTTGCACCACAATTTGTCCAAGGAAGGGTCCAAATTGATGAGTTGGCACATTTAGGTGATGTGGCATGAGAGGTAACTGTTGAGATATCGAGCTCCACTCGTGATATACCAGGGTGACCATTGTACATTTATGTCACCGACTTGTTAGCTACAAATGCGGTTGGTACACCGCCCATGAATAATAACTGGATGATAGCTATCTTTATGTACTCTAGTTAGTGGCTCAGTTAGTATGCCACCTAGGTTAGCAAAGTTTGGTTTAAGACCCACATATAGGGTTCACCTATTTCTTTTATACTAAGAGAGAGTTCTTTTGGCTTTCACAACTAAGAAGAAGAAAACTGTTTTCAGCCTCCACCTTTGTGTGTATTCCCCCATTGTGTATGTGAGAAAGCTACAAGTGAGACTCCTTACTTCTCTCCCACTCTCTTCACATGGTATCAGAGCTCAGTTCATGGTAAGGAGCTCAAGAAAGCAAACCAAGTTCGCAATGTCTTGGTAAGAGGCACTGTTGCTTTCCTTTTTCGAGTTTGGGAGCAAATCTTTGTAGGTAGCACAACCGAAAAGTGCAAGAGTACACTGTCTCAGATCCGAGGCCATTTCAGGGCCCGTTCTGGTGGCGAAAGTTTTTCGCAGGCAGTCAGAAAAGTGCCCTGTTTTTGCTATGCCACCATTGTTCTACATGTTGATGAAAAGTTGCCGTAGAAATTGCATCGTATGCCTGTGTGCATAGATATTGGGAGTGATAGAATCATTCTTATTGCCTGTTGATGCAAAATCGTCACTAGGAAGTGACTGTGTGGTCAAATACCACTTTCGTTAGTTTTGTAGATTTGCCCTTGTGAGGTAGAAGTTGTGTTTTTTGCAGTGACAGAATATTTTTGCAGTGTTTTGTAATGGCATCTGATGCTCTTTCATAGATAGTCACTGAAAAGCTTGACAAGAACAACTTCCAAGCATGGAAGTTTAGAATGATGAATTTCCTTAAGGAAAAGGCTATTGGGAATTCATTACTGGAGTTGAATAAGAACCAATTATTCCTAATGTTCCCAATAAATAGGAGTTGCATGCATTTAAAGGCTGGCATGAGAGAGCTAGAAAAGTTATGTACTGGCTATCTATCAGTATTTTAGATTCTATGATTATGCATATTTAGGATGCAAGCACGCCGAAGGAGGCATGGGATACTTTGACAAAAATGTATAGCACAAATACCCAAGCTAGGAAAATGCAACTCAAGCAGGAGTTGCATAATGTGCAGAGAGAAAATATGAGCATCAATGACTACCACATGAAGGTGAAGAAGATTGCAGATGCACTTGTTTCCATTGGGTCACCAGTGGAAGATGATGATTTAGTTTCTATGACCTTGAATGGTCTAGGAAAGGATTATGCACAATTTCAAAAATCCATTACCGTCCGTGAAAAATTTCCTGATTTTGAGGAGTTGATTGCTCTTCTAATTTCTGAAGAGCAGAGAGATGATGGTGCATCTTCTTCAAGAGGAACTTCAAAAGAAATTGTCTTCTACTCAAATGCTGGAAGAGGTAGAGGCAGAGGTAGAGCAAGCCGATATGGAGGCCGTGGCAGAAATTAGAATATGCAGCAAATTCCTATGGAGGAGGATGTGGTAACTTTAGAGGCAAGGGGAGCCAAAGAGGTCATGGTGGATGGCAGAACGGTCAAAATGCAAATAGCAATGTTGAATGCTACTACTGTGGTAAATGGGTCATATGGTTAAAGACGAGGTAGTCGATAGAGCGAGCGAGGAAAAGCGAGCGGGCCCAAAAAAGCAAGCGAGCTTTTCCACAATTTCCTTATCGAGGTACTCAACATAGCTTTGTGGAAACCACCATTTGGGAAGATTCTCGAAAATAAAACTTATGTTACTATGTGTAACTATACCAATATTGCGAATTATAGTCTACCTTAACTTCCAATTGGAGCCATACTCACATTATGCAACAATAGTATGTGGGTTTGAAAGAAACCGAATTTCCACTCCAAAGCAGATTCCATTATTGATACAACAATTCTTTTGCATTTGAAATGGGTCTTATTATCAAACTCCTTTAATAATCAAAACAAATGCATTGCTTGATATGTTGAACTTAGTAACGTAAACATTACTTCATCCATATACGGGGAAAAAAAACTATCTATAGACTTCATAGCATGGGATTGCATCAACACTTATGACATTCAAAATGGTTCTTCTTATTAAAAGTGTTATCAACCATGAAAGAAGTGAATGTTTAAAAATAGTTCACCCGTATGTTGAAAAACCCGTGTCATTTATCACATTCAAAATTGTTCTTGCAACCATCTTGTAGTTCCTAGAGATTTTGCCCATACTTCCAACCCCTTCCCTTCAACCACTAAGAGGTATCTAATAGTTTTATAGAACACTTGAGATATCATCACCTCCTTATAACAAACCATTATTACTATTTGTAGAACACTTGAGATATCATCACCTCTTAATACAAGACCATTCTTACTATTTGTAGAACACTTGAGATATCATCACTCCTTCCCTTCAGCCACTAAGAGGCACCTAATACTTTTTTAGTAACACTTGAACCATTCTTACTATTTGTAGAACACTTGAGATATCATCACCTTTTAATACAAAACCATTCTTACGATTTGTATAACACTTGAGATATCATCACCTCTCAATATAAGACCATTCTTAGTATTTGTAGATCACTTTAGATATTATCGCCTCTTAATACAGAACCATTCTTACTATTTGTGAGATTAATGGATTAAAGTTTTGAAGCTCATAGGAGACGAAGGAAGAGAAAGTCAGTTTCAACATGAGGACAATAAAACTAATTGGAATATTTTGACTTATGTATAATCCTTTTTGAAGACTATGAATTTAAGTCAATTTCAACATTAGGATGATAAAACTAATTAGAATATTTTGACTTATGTATTATATAATTTTGAAGACTCTGAATTTTAATGAGGAGAGGCACGCACACTACTTAGTAAATATACTAGTACTACTACTAGCCTATGACTATTAAGCCTAGTAGCACTAGTGTGATTTTGAGCCTTGTATAAACCTTTTGATAATTTTCTTTTATCGTTAGTGCAATAGAAATTATTCCTTCTATCAGAAGAATCTTGCCAAATTTATTCAAAGTGACGATTTTCTAGTCTATAGCCACTATCCTCTGACTCTCAAAAACATATTAAATGTGAGCACCCATTTATCTTGTATGATCAACCCTAGACTATGCTGCAATAGGACATTACTAGAACAAAAAAAATATGAGCCGAAAATTGCAAGAGTGCATTGTCTCAGATTGAGAAACCCTTCGCGATGTGGCGAGAGGGCATTATATGCTGTGGGACAGGGCAAAGCGATAGGTGCATTTATTTTTCTGATTCGAGGCCATTTCGGGGCCCGTTTTGAAGGCGGAAGTTCTTCGAAGGCACTCAAAAAAAGGCCCTATTTTTGCTGTGCGATCAATGCTCTATAGGTCAGTGAAAAGTTGTCGCAAAAATTGCATCGTATGCCTGTGCGAAGAGATATTGGGAGTTACAGAATCATCCTTGTTGCCTGTTCATGCAAAATCGTCACTAGGAAGTGACTGTGTGGTCAAATACCACGTTCGTCAATTTTATAGATTTGCCTGTGTGAGGCAGAAGCTATGTTTTTTGCAGTGACAGAATTTTTTGCAGTGTTTTGTAATGGCGTCTGATTCTCTTTCACAGATTGTCACTGAAAAGCTTGACAAGAACAACTTCCAAGCATGGAAGTTTAGAATGACGAATTTCCTTATGGGAAAAGGCTATTGGGAGTTCATTACAGGAAATGAAAAAGAACCAGTTCTCCCTAATAATCCCAATCAACAGGAAATGCAGGCATTTAAAGGATGGCATGAGAGAGCCAGAAAAGTTATGTATTGGCTGTCTATCAGTATTTCAGATTCTATGATTGTGCATATTCAGGATGCAAGTACGCCAAAGGAGGCATGGGTTACTTTGGCAAAAATGTACAACACAAATATGCAAGCCAGGAAAATGTAGCTCAAGTAGGAGTTGCACAATGTACAGAGAGAAAATATGAGCATCAATGACTACCACATGAAGTTGAAGAAAATTGTAGATGCACTTGCTTCCATTGGGTCGCCAGTGGAAGATGATGATCTAGTTTCTGTGACCTTGAATGGTCTAGGAAAGGATTATGCACAGTTTCGGACATCCATTGCCATCCGTGAAAAATTTCTTGATTTTGAGGAGTTGTTTGCTCTTCTAATTTTTGAAGACTTTGCCATGGACAGGCAGATTGAGATCAGGAGAAGCTCCTCAAAGCAATGCAGATAGTGGTATGCAGGTATCACGAAAAGGAAAAGAGAAGGTAGATCAGCCCATGTTTGATGTGAATGCAGGTCACTCTTATGTGGATGGTGAATCCAGTGGCTCAGAACAAAGCATTGATGATGAGTTGGGTATTCCTTTTGTTGTTACACCTGCAGTAAGGAAGACCAGGGATGTTTTGAGAGCACCTGGTAGTGAGCCTATTTTGCGCAGGTCTACCAGAGTCAAGTATCCTATGGATAGGCTGAAATATGATGGATTTATAGCCATTCACTATGCCTATATGGTCAAAGTGATACAGGAACTAGAACCCACTTCTTTTGAGCAAGCCATGGGAAAAGAAAAATGGGAGAAAGCCATGGATGAAGAAATGGATGCCTTGGAAGCAAATGCTACATGGGAATTAGTGCCTTTGCCTAAAGACAAGAATGCAATTGGCTGTAAGTGGGTTTATAAGGTGAAGCACAATGCAAATGGTTTTGTGAACAGATACAAGGCAAGATTAGTTGTCAAGGGGTATGCACAGACATATGGCATTGATTATGAAGAAACATTCATTCCAGTTGCAAGGATGGCAACTGTAAGAGCAGTCATTGCTATGGCTACATCAAAGGGATGGTCTTTACATCAGATGGATGTAAAGAATGCCTTCTTGCATGGTGATTTGAAAGAAGAGGTCTTTATGGAGCAGCCACCAGGTTATGTTCATGCTGTTCATCCTGAGTTTGTTTGCAGGTTGAAGAAAGCCTTGTATGGCTTGAAGAAAGCACCTAGAGCATGGTCTGACAAGATAGGATAGTATCTTGTCATTATTGGCTTTCAGATTTTCAAGGCAGATTTCTCACTTTATGTGAGAAAAATAG